>NC_048233.1:28140230-28334981 GCF_002007445.2 Ailuropoda melanoleuca
TATATATATATATATATATATATATAAATTGAAAGTATTTTATCAATGTTAATTTCCT
This sequence comes from Ailuropoda melanoleuca, assembly GCF_002007445.2. Taxonomy (NCBI): domain Eukaryota; kingdom Metazoa; phylum Chordata; class Mammalia; order Carnivora; family Ursidae; genus Ailuropoda; species Ailuropoda melanoleuca. Next base: position 28,140,289 of record NC_048233.1, read on the forward strand.
GGATTTGATCATTGTACTATAGTTACATGAGGTGTTAACGTTAGAGGAAAATATATATGGGAAATAAATAAAAATAATAAAGAATATATGGGAGCTCTGTGCTATTTTAGCTTCGTGGTACCTAAAATTGCTTCAAAATAAATTTAAAAAAAAAATCAGGAATGAGGCCAATTATCTTCAGTGACACATTTTAAGAAAAACATAAGATAAATATAAGAAAAACATAGGATAGTATTTGCCAGATCCCATACCACTTAAATAAGAATCTCTGAGGTGGGAACTAGGTATTGGTATCTTTTATTTATTTACCTATATTTATTTATTTATTTACCTATCTGCTTACTTATTTTAGAAGGGGGGAGGGGCAGAGGGAGAGAGAGAATCCCAAGCAGACTCCACGCCCTGCATGGGGCGGATCTTACAACCCTGAGATCATGACCTGAGTCGAAATCAAGAGTCAGATGTGTGTGGCTCCTAAGTGGCTCAGTTGGTGGAGCATCTGATTCTTGATTTTCACGTCATGATCTCAGGGTTGTTAGATTAAGCCCCACAGTGGGGTCCCCATTCAGTGGGGAGTCTGCTTGAGATTCTCTCTTCCTCTGCTCCTCCCCCACACCATGCTCTCTCTCTCTCTAAAATAAATAAATAATCTTAAAAAAGAAAAAGTTGGACACTTAATTGAGCCACCCAGGCACCCTGGTATTAGAGTTTTTTTAAAAGCTCCATTGGTGATCCCAATGTGCAGCTGAATTTAAGAGGCAATATTCTAGAGAATTAACAGTTAAATGAACACCAATGTACTCACCACTCACTTTTAAAAATACTCAGTTTTAAGAAATACAAAGTGAGCTCCTTCCTGATCACATCACATTTTGCCTAAAAGTATTTCCATCCTGATTTTGGTTTTCCTCATTCTCTTGATTTTCTTCATAGTTAACCAAATATGCATGTATTCTTAAAACATGTAGTTTTATTTTTGCATTTTAACTTAAGTGGAATCGATACTATATGTATTTTTTGGCAGCTTTTTTTTTCACTTAACATTATGTCTATGAAATGTATAGATTGTTTTAACTTATGTAGTTATAGTTTATTTTCAATAATGTCAATATTTTATTATATTATCATATCATATTTCATTTTTCATTCTATTTGAACACATCTGGGCAGTTTCCAGTGTTTTACCATTATAAGCAATCCAACTATGAACATTCTTACAGCCTTCTTGTGCCCACATGCAAGAGTTTCTCCAGGGAACATGCTCAGGAAATAGAATTGCTGAGTCATAAGGTTCATTCCTTGCAGCTTTTCCAGATAATGCCTAATTGATTTCCAAAGGGAACACACCAGTTCAGACTCCCATCAGCAGTGTGTAAGATTGCCTATTGCTCCACACCCTTGGCGATACTTACTTTGTTTTGTTTTGTTTTTGGCAATATGGTGGGTACAAAATTATATCATTTTATGGTTTTAATTTACTCTGCTCAGACTACTAGTGAGATTGTGATTATTTTCCTTTTCTCATTGGCTGTTAATTCCTGACATGTCTGTATATGCCTTCAAAGATGTTCAGGATATGCTACCCCAAAATATGCCACTTTGGCATAAGAGATGTTTTGAGCTAAAGGCAATTGAAAATCAACAGATGTAGGAATAGTTCTCTGCCCTGCCCTTTACTGCCTAAAAGCATGGCATCAATTTCGCTTTGTGAAATTGTCCCCCTTCTCTGGTGCCGGGAAGAAGAAAGTAACTCTTCTCAACGGAGATGGAGAGCCGGCACCAAGATGAGGTTACAGAAACAAACCTTACCAAAATAAGATAACCCTTATCTTTCACTGGCTTTCCCCATATATCTCCACAATTAATTGTCGCTTGAAGTCAAAACCTGCCCCACACCTTTCCCCCATTTTTCTTATGAGTTGTTTTGTATTTCTTATTTATTTGTAAAAGTAATTTACATATTCTGGTTCTAATCCTCCTGATCTTTGTCAGGATTATATATGTGTACCAAGTATCTTCTTCCAGTTTGTAGTTTGAATTTTCATTTTCTTTGTGGGGTCTTTTGATGAACAGAGTTTTTAAATTGTAATACGATGGAGTTGACTGATCTTTTTCCTTTAAATTATTTCCATTTTTTCCTATTTTAAATGGTGAAATATCAAAATCTAGAACTAAATAGTGATGCCATCTATCACTATAATTTTTATTATTATCTTAAATCTCCTAATAAATTCAGTAAAATTTTTTAAAAGTAAAAAAAAAACTGGCATATATGCTGGAGAAGAAAAGATAAAATGATCCCTTTTGGCTGATTATAAGATTTATTTCTGGAAATGCCAAAGACTCTAGTAAAAAGCAAACAAACAAAAAGCCTACTAGAATCAATGAGAATATTAATATGGTAGTTGCATTCAAGATAAATATACAAAAGGTATTAAGTCAATGTTTTCACAATTCTAGAAATAAGCATCTATAAATTAAAATGGGCAAATAGTCTAGTCACAATAGTTGACAAAAACTGTAAAATACTTAAGGCTAAATTTAGTAATAAGTAGCATTAGTTGAGCATTTATTTTTAGCAATAAAGTATTTTTTTATTTAAGATACGTACATTTTATTTTTTTATTTATTTTTTTTTTTAAAGATTTTATTTATTTATTCGACAGAGATAGAGACAGCCAGCGAGAGAGGGAACACAAGCAGGGGGGAGTGGGAGAGGAAGAAGCAGGCTCATAGTGGAGGAGCCTGACGTGGGGCTCGATCCCAGAACGCCGGGATCACGCCCTGAGCCAAAGGCAGACGCTTAACGACTGAGCCACCCAGGCGCCCCAAGATATGTACATTTTAAAAAAGATTTTATTTATTTATTTGATAGAGAGCTGGAGAGAGAGTGAGAGAAAGCACAGGCCAGGGAGTGATAGAGGGAGAGGGAGAAGCAGGCTCCCCACTGAACAAGGAGCCCGATGCAGAGCTCCATCCCAGGACCCCAGGATCATGACCTGAGCTGAAGGCAGACACTTAACTGACTGAGCTACCCAGGTGCCCCTAAGGTATGTACATTTTTTTAGACATAATGCTATTGTACACTTAATAGACTACAGCATAATGTAAACATAATTTTATATGCATTAGGAAACCAAAAAATTCATTTGGATCACTTTATTGTGATATTCACTTTACTGAGGTAGTCTGAAACTAAAGCTGCAATATTTATGAGGTATGCCTGTATTTTAACCAGTGAGGTTTTTGTCTGTATACTTGTAAATGATCTTTCATACAGCCACCAGATTGGCATATTTTTAAATGCAAATTTGAAAATGTTTATCCTCTGCTTATCTTTTAATGACTTTCTACTCCCTGCAGTATTTAGTTTAATCCTTTGAGTATACAAGATACTATCTTGTACAGTATCCCACATTCCGTTCATTCATCTGATTGTATTACTTTATTGTTTAAAGTTGTTTTTTCAACACATACATGTGTGCCCAAGATATGCTGTTAACTTAAATAATTTCTGAATTTTATCAAATGTATATCACATTATCTGTAGCTTTTTCATTCAAATGTAACATTACTTGGATTCTTCCATATTGATGTGTGCAAGTTCATTTATTCATTTTCACCACTACATAATATTTTATACGCATTCACTCTTGTTGAAGAGCATTTAGGTGTTTTGTGTGTTTGTTTTTACTGTTACAAGTAGTCATAAAGCAAGCATTCCTATATTTGGGTTGTGGTGTACATAAACTAGTTTCTCTTAGGTATATATCTGGGAGTAGAGTTACTTCTCACAAAAATGCCTATATTGATTTATATCCTTTCCACTGATGTGTGAGACATATGTTGACCCGCATCTTCTCCAATACTTGACATTATGTTCACCAATCAGATGGGTAGAAAATGGCATGTCATTATGGTCTTGATTGTGGCCCCCATTACTGTTGAAATGGAATATCTCTTCATTTTTATTGAACTTAGTATTTCTTTAAGCGTAAACCTGTTCATGATCTTTGTCCATTTTATTTCCAGTGGCTTGGTTCTTCTCCCATTCATTTATAGTTTTCTTTTTATAATCTTGATATTAATCCTTTAATCAGTTATATGTAATGAATATATCTTCTTCAAGTTTGTGTCTTGACTTTCCATTTCCTTTAAGGTGTTTTTGGTGAGTACACATTCTTGATTTTATATGGGCAGACTTTTCATATCCTCTAGGTTTAGTACTTTCTATGTCTTAAGAATTCCTTCACTAGCCAAAAGCCAGAAACATATTTATCCATATTTGCTACTAAAAGTTTAAAAATTTTACTTTTGATTTTCAAGTCCTTAATCTCTCTGTGATTGATTTTTATCATGGTGTGAGTTAGGGATCCAATTTCTTTTTTTTTTATGGATAATTATTTTTCCAGCTGAATTTACTGAATAATCCCTCTTCCCCCCCACTGATCCACCATGCTTCATTTTCATACATCAAACTTCTCCCACTCCTATAGCACATATTGCTTTAATTACTATACCTCTATAATAAGTAGAAGTTGAGCAAGTTTCCTTTTTTATTCTTCTTGCATGTCTGATTATTAGTAAGAATGCAATATGACTGTATAAAAGCAGAAGTGATTGTATTTATAGACATGAGTCTACTCGTTGAAACTGTTCAGATTGCTACAACTATCAACCATGTCTTGTAACGGGGATGAAGGGGTACAAAAGCACCTGGCTCCAGGGGTTCCAAACAGACCAGGTTCAGCTACTCACCACTGACAAAATCCAAAGGCAGAGAGTGGTGGTGGTAAAAGGAGAAATTTATTTCAGTGAGGCCAACACCAGGAAGATAGTGGACTAATGTCTCAAAAACTGTCTCCAAAATGCTGAAAATACTTCTAGGTTTATATAAGGAAAATGTGAGACAAAGGTAGGCAGGTTACATGCAGGTGGGCAGTAAAGGTCAGGTTGATTGTTGCCTGTTGCTGTCAACCGCAGGGGGCATTGCTGGCTTGGGGCAGTTGTTAACTGCTTGAGGAGTAGTTTTGGTTTTTTGCCTGAGTTAAGAGAGAACTGGAAAGAAGAACTTAATGAATTAGAAAGTACAGACTGAGGTGCAAATGGAGGTAGTTGAAATCTTCTTTTAGTCTTGCTAAAGGAACCATGAGCATTGGTTAATCCATTGAGTAGGTTAAAAAGAGGTCATTTAAGGAAGCTTCTGTTGTGCTCATTTATATTATAACATGTATGACATTATATTTCAATAATTTATTTACATGTCTTTCTTTTTTACTTAGCTGAGATTCATGAAAACCCAAATAAGTTATATTCTTTTTTGTATTTCCAGAAGTCTGGAACATGCTTAGCAAATAATAAATACTTAACTCATATTTGTTGAGTGAATGCATAGATGTGGATCTACTAAAAAGAATCCTGGGAAAGTCACTGGGACTTTGAGAGTTCAGGGCAAGTTAGGACAGAAGATATGCCTCAATGAAGCCACAAGCTTAACCTAAATCACTGAGTTTTGGGACAGTTGATTGCCACATAAAAATATCATATTTGGAGCATAGGTTGGTGGTGTTCTACTATACACAACCAAATAATCAGATTGCCCAGTAGCTAAGACTGAAAAATGTTATGGCCCCGAGATACAGAACAAACTCACAAAATACAAGAGTAGAAGGTGTAGCTCTAAACATTACGGTGGCCACAATGGAGGAAAAATGAAATACTCAACTATCTCACAAAACATTGGTACTTCTAACATATCCCCAGCATATCAAGGTGCTCATTGTTCCCATATTCTAGGGATCACAGGTGACAAATTTGAATGATAGTAAATGTTTTGTTCCTTGCTAAATAGGAAAGTCAATTGTATAGAAGTCATTATTACATGTGCTCTGTGTTCCTTAAACTCTTGACTTTAATATTCACAGTTCATCAGCCTTTTTCATAGAAACTTACAGTATAATTATCACTATATTTTTCAATATTATTTTCTAAAAAATAAGCTTTAATGTGATCACCTAAAGTTTTATATGTATATGGATAGTTATTAAATTTCTAGAATTTCCTTTGAAGTGACTTTCTTTACCCTTGCATTGGACAGTTCTCTCTAGAGACTTACTCAGATTCCCAGAGTTGGTATGAAGATTAAGCTGAAGACATTTGAGATATAGCAGATGCAGAAAGAAGCCTTTTCAGAGTTTCCTTTATCTGACTAATAGGCAGAGAGTGAAGCTGCCATAAATTCCCTCTCTGAGAGAGCCTCACTCCTAGGGAGAAGACTGACTACTCACACAGGGATGAGAAATTGCATAAACAAACATTATCACAGACTGTCATACCTTCCATTTGTTTCCCTAAAAGCCCATTTGCTCTTCCCATGGAAGCCCTTTCTCCGTCCTCCCATTCCCCTATTAAATTGGTATATAAACACTTATCTCTAGCTATTCAGGGAACCTCTTCATCTGAATGCTCCTACATGTGTGTGAATAAAATGTGTTTTCTTCTGTTAATCTGTCTGTTGTCAATTAATTTGCAGGTCCCTGGCTATAAGACCTAAGTCAGTAAAGGAAAAAATTTTTCCCCATATATGTTCAAAATTGGTTAAAGCCAGTTTGTTTTTATTTCCTGGCTTGGTTTTGAAGGAGGGATTCTATTTGTGCTGCATATCAGAGACAAAGAAGTAAATGTTCATAAAAACATAGTGTCTCTGTTAGAAACTCATTAAATTTGGTTGATTTTCAATTTGTTCAAAGAGGAAGGAGAAGGGAAGTGAGATAGGAAATGGATTATCAGAGTGAAGTGTTGGGTGAGGTAGTTGAGAGGTAAACAGGGACCTTGGCAGCTCAGGTTTTTTCAAGTCAGATAGCTTTCCCATTCCTAGGCCTTTGGGATTATTGTGGCACCTGATCTTCCTGACAGTTATTTCTGAGGAGGAAGAAGAACTTTCCTCTACCCTCTTAAGTTCTGTACCTGCAGTCTGCAAATTAATTCCCATGGATATGCAAATGATGTCTGTTCAAATGGAGGACAACCCACCTGCCCCACCCCAAGCCAGTTTTGCTTTCATTTGCACGTTGATTTTAGCATTTCTTTATTCCACATAAATTTGTTCTTCTTTGACTTCTTTGAGTAGGTTATAACATCTTTCCCGGTTTTTCTCTTGCAATTAATGAGATAAGTAAAATCTTTAACATTAACAATATAGATCTACACGTAGAGATGTGATTTAGACTTTATGACTCTTACATCACTTCCCATTAGTCTGCTCCAGCCACCAGGATGACAGATTATTTGTGGTTTTGCTCTCTTTGATTCTGTGTTTTTTAAGGCAGCTGTCTTGGAACCCCACATAGATTGGCCACACACACACACACACACACACACACACACACACACACACACATACTCTCAAGGTCACGGTGAGAGACAGGTCCCTGGCATGTTGATTTGGCCATTCACCAGGAGCAGCTGGTAGCAATAATAAAGCCTTGTGGTATTCCAGCACTCAAATTTCTGCTCTCAGGTTATGATCTCTGAGTCCTTTTTTTTTTTTTTAACCATCTCTGATTCTATTGTCAGCTTCTCCTTTATATAAGATTGTCAAACCCCTCCAAGACGCAGAATGTGCTTTATTAACCATGCTACCACAACCCTGACCTCCCTTAAATCCTCCAATCTCTGGGAGCATTTTGCTTAAAGGGTGGTAGTGTACCAAGTCTGTTGCAAATAGCACTTGGTACTATGTTTTTGCAAAATGTCTCATATCACTCCACATACACTGAGGTGCATTTGCTGCCAGAAAACAGAAACGATTTACCAAGAGCCCTCCGATCTCTAGTGCCCAAGCTGCTAGGCCTACTTCTGTTCGCTTATTCTCTGGGACCAATGGAATAGAGCTGGAAGGGATGCCAAGGAGGAACAAGAAAAGGCATTACAGGAGAGGAAAATAAACTTTTCCTCTACCCTCCAAAGTTTTCTGCCTGGTGCCCTACAGATTCGACTGATAAAAGACAGATTAACAAGAAAGAAACAAGAGAGTTTCTTAACGCATGCAGTGTGTATACACACAAAAGAAACTCAAGGTGGTGAGTAATTCAAAGGGGTAGTTAGAGAATTTGGACTTACATAACATCTTAACAAAGAACAATAAATTTGCAGGGAAATGACAAGAAAACAAGAAGGGTTTTAGGCTTCCAAGTGTGGCAAATTATGGGAAAGTAAATATGTAAGGGAAAATAATGGAAGATAAGGGTTATTTTAGTAAAGTTGATATGTAGATTCCTCTCAGTGCCATCTCTGGGCTAATAAGATTATCTGGTGATTAAGAGTCTAAGTGTGTTTTCAGAGCTGGAACAAACCACCCTAAAATTTGTATGGAACCACAAAAGACCCTGAACAGTCAAAGCAACCTTGAAAAAGAAAACAAAGCTGGAAGGATCACAAATCTGGACTTCAAGTTATATTACAAAGCTGTAATATAGTGATGTGGTATGGTACTGGCACAAAAATGGACACATAGGTCAATAGAACAGAATAGAAAACCCAAAAGTGAACCCATAATTATATGGTCGATCAATCTTCGGCAAAGTGGGAAAGAATATCCAATGGAAAAATCCTAGAAGAGAACACAGTCAGTAACTTCTTTGACATCGGCTGTAGCAACTTCTTTCTAGATATGTCTCCTGAGGCAAGGGAAATGAAATAAAAAATAAACTATTGGGACTACATCTAAATAAAATCTTCTACAGGGCAAAGGAGACAATGAAACCAAAAGCTAGCCTATGGAATGGGAGAAGATATTTCAATCTGATAAAGGGCTAGTCCAAAATATATAAAGACCTTATAAAATTCAACACCTCAAAAATGAATAATCCAATTAAAAAATGGGCAGAAGACTTGAATAGACATTTTTCCAAAGAAGACATACAGATGGCCAACAGACACATGAAAAGATGCTCAACATCATTTACCATCAGGTAAATGCAAAGCAAAACTGCAATGAGTTATCGCCTCATACCTGTCAGAATGGCTAAAACCAATAACACAAGAAACAATAGGTGTTGGCGAGGATGTGGAGAAAGGGGAGCCTCTTGCACTGTTAGTGGGGATGCAAACAGGTGTAGCCACTCTGGAAAACTGTAAGGAGGTCCCTCAAAAAGTTAAAAGTAGAGCTACCCTATGATCCAGCAATTGCACCGCTACATGTTTACCCAAAGAACACAAAAATACTAATTCAAAAGGATATGTGCACCCTGATGTTTACAGCAGCATTATCTACAATAGCCAAATTATAGAAACAGCCCAAGTGTCCATCAACTGATGAATGGGTAAAAAAGAGGTGGTATATATACACAATGGAATATTACTATGCCATAAAAAAGAATGAAATCTTGCCATTTGCAACAACATGGAGCTAGAGAATACAGTGCTAAGTGAAATGAGTCAGTCAGAAAAAGACAAATATCATATGATTTCACTCATATGTGGAATTTAAGAAACAGGACAAATAAGCAAAGGGGGAGGGCAAAGAAGAGAGAGAAAGGCAAACCAGAAAACAGACTCTTAGAGAACAAACCCCATAGAGACCCCATAGAGAACAAACTGATGGTCACTAAAGAGGAGAGGGGTGGGAGATGGGTTAAAATAGGTAATGAAGATTAAGGAGTGCTCTTGTGATGAGCAGCCAGTGTTGCATGGATGTGTTGAATCACTGTATTGTACACCTGAAATTAAAACTACACTGTATGTTAACTAACTGGAATTTAAATAAAAACTTAGGGGTGCCTGCCTGGCTCAGTTCGTAGAACATATGACTCTTGATATCAGGGCTGTGAGTTCAAGCCCTATAGTGGGCATAGAGCTTACTTAAAAAATAAATAATAAATAAATAAAACCTTTAAAAATTTTTTGAAAAAAATATGTGTTTTTAGGCAAGTGGAGGGGCAGAGAACTTTTTTGGTATCTGATGTTTCTCAATTTTCTTCAGGTTACAATAATTCTGATGCCAAAGTGGCATATTTGGGAGTGACATATTTTGATCCCCTATACCACCCGAGGAGATACAGAAGAAGGATTTTGAAAATATATCCCAGAGAGTGGAGTAAAAGGGGTTGAAGTGTGAAAACCAGGGTTTGGCATACCAGGGAAGCCAGGAAGAGATAATGTGTCAAGTAGGGAGTGATTAATAGTGTCAAATGACACATGAGGACAAAGTAAGAAATGAGAACAAACTTTTGGATTTGTTCATTATAATGTCATTGGGACATTCGGCTGATGAATTTCAGTGGCAAGTGAGTGGGAAGGCTAGACCGCAGTAGGTTATGGGGCAAGTGGGTGGGGAGAAAGAGAACAATGTTTTATACTGCTCTTGAGAGGTTTAACAAAGAAAAAAGGAAATAGTAGAAGAGAAATGAAAAGGGTTGTCCCCAGAAATAAATTCTTCAAGGGAACACTCACTGCTCTTTGTTTACACGTAGTGTAGAACTTACAAGGACTCTTCTTCATAAAACCCTGGGCCCTTAGGGTCACAGGATAAATTAAAAAACAGACTGATTACCATAATCTTTAAAAAAAATTATTAGTAATGTTAATATCATGGAAGCAGAAACTCAACATCTCAATCTGAACTTAAGAAGCTTTCTTTTCTGTGAGAAATTAACTGTTATAATTGCCAAGGATACTACCCAACAAGGTAACTCCGAGCCTATGGTACAGAAAGGCTCACAGACAACTTAAGGTACCCAAATCACATGGTTTAGTGAATAAATCTGAAGCAAGCAAGTGGTAAGGGGAAAGAGGTGGAGTGAGATTAACACAATTAAGATAGGGTTTGAGTGAAAAATAAAAATGAAAAAGATAGGGTGCAAGCGGGACACAATGGCCTTATCACCTGAATCCTGAGATACATGATGTTCATATGTTCTGCCTCTCTTTCTGCCGCAGCAGCCTTCCCTGCTACTCACGTGGTTTCAGGAACCAGACTTGAAGTTTGGGCAAGAGGGTTCAATTACAGGAAAGGTATTTGGGTCCAATGACACACACTTTCCATATCAGGGAGACCCAGAGGTAAGTATACCTAGCCACAGCTGTAACTTGCCAGTTAGCCTGCTGAACAGCCATGCTTTTTATCTGCATAGCGATGGCTCTGTTACCGATCTACCAGAGCCGCTAAGTTAGGAAACTGGCACACTGTCTCAACCTTCTGCTCCATTCCAGGGAATCCTGAGGGGCTGGACAAATGGAAAGTGAAGCTCCCAGCTGGGTTTGCCAACATACTCGGATAAACTCTTTACAAGAGAAGCCAATAACTTAAGAGAACAGGGTTTGGAAAAGAGAAAGGGAGAAATTTATTTCAGGGAGTGGCAGCCTGGGGAGGTGGCAAGCTCTAGGCTTACCAGCTGACTTCTCTGTCTGCAAGATAAACACCTGAAGCTCTATGAGGAGAGGTTGCAGGAGTGGGGTAGTGCGTGCCAGAGAGCAGGCAGCGAGCACGTGATCATGGGTGGGGGTTTGTGTGTGCTCAGCATGTGATCATGGGCAGGGAAGGAAGTGTGGGGTGTGGTCTTCTAGGCATTGTGTTTGCTATCAGGGCTTTTCTGGCCTGGTGGTTGGAATGTTCTGGTCACTGTAAAACATCTTCATCAATCCCTCAAGAAAGTATGATAAGAAATAAGAACAATGGGTTTTAGTTCGAGCATGAGTTAAGCGGTCTTGTCTATTTCTGGTTTTAACTGTTGTGGTCTATAGTTGAGCAAGAGGGATTGCTGACTGTCCAGCTATGACTTCATAAACACTGAGCACTTGTTTTTCTTGTATGTATTTAATGTATCACAGTTTTTTGTTGCTTCATATACCCCATGTATATTCAATGTTCATGAATACAATGTTCATGAACACATCTTGTGATTCAACCTGTCTCACAAACTACTTGCCTCTAAACAATTCAATGTATCCTCACATGTTTTCAAGTTTTCTAAAGTAGAAGTGAATAATACAGTTTAAATAGGATGGCACATAGCTATTACACTTTCAAAAAGATTTTTCTGATGAATCTCTGCCCATTATTCTTGGGTCTTCTCCAGTTCTGTTTCTTCCTGCCTTCATCATCGTAACAGTCTGCATTCAGTAATAACCTGATTCATTAACAAGAGCAAGAGGTGAGACTTCTGATTTGGGGTTTTTGAGAGTCTTGGCTTCTTTATGATATATCTGGAGTAGCTGGTGTGGCGATGGTTCAGTGGCACTTGAGGGACTCAGGAAACAGCCATTTTACTTTCTTGAGAGCTTCCTTTTTCTGTCTAATGCAGAAAATGGTCCCTGGAGCCACAGTTAGGACAGCCTAGACAGGACTGTCCTTTCAAGTCCTTTAGCTTCAGCTCTTGTGGCACATAGTCCTTAAACATGACCATCATTAATTCTTCCTTCCTTCCATACATGTGCTGCTCCGGCCATTAAGAGGTGATTATTGGGGTGCCTGGGTGGCTCAGTCAGTTAAATGTCCAAATCTTCATATCAGGGTCATGAGTTCAAGCCCTGTGTTGGGCTTCATGCTGGGCATGGAGCCTACTTAAAAGAAAAAAAAAAGAGGCTGAGATTATTTCCTTTTTGTGCATCTGGTCTGACCTATAGCTTGCCTTGACTAGTAGAATGAGGTGCAAGTTAAAGGGACTTGCAACCCACCAAGATGGTATAAAGATTGTTTTAAAATGAAGATATTTGAGATACACAGCAGATGCAAAAAGAAGCCTTCTCTGAGCTTCCCTTATCTGACTTAAGACAGAGAATTCCAGGATGAGAAATTGCATAAAGAAACATGATTACAAGTTGTAATCCTTCCCATTTGCTCTCCTATTTCTTTCTCATAGAAGTCCTATATCTACACCCCCTCCTCATTCTCCTATTAATATATAAACCTTTAACCGACTGTTCAGTGAGTCTCTTCTTTTGGACATTCGTCCATTCATGTGAATAAAACTTGGTGGGGTTTTTTTTCCCCCTGTTAGTCTGTCCATTGTCAATTAATTTCCAGGTTCTCAATGAATAGACCTAAGTTGGTAAAGGAAAAGTTTTCCTTCCAACAAAGTGATGCTATGCCAGTTCTAGGCTTAGCTTTTCAAGAGTCTGGAAGTTTCCATTTTTGTTTCAAGAAGCTAGATTCCATGATGTTGTTGAAGAGGAAGAATTTCCTGTCCCCTTCAAGGTCTCTCTAGCTGAACTGTGACTCAAATTGACATGAGACACATTGCCAGGAGAAAATCAGATGTAATTTCCTTGATACAGGGAATCCACACAGACATGGAAATTCCAAAGACAGGCAAAAGGAGTTATATATGTCATCCTGAACTAAGCAGAAGGGAGTAGGGGTCTGGGACTTCAAAGGGGAGGAATGCAATTCACAGGGCAATAAGAAGAGCAGATGCTTGGTAATTAGATGTTTGCCCTGCTATAAAGGTGGGCCACTCAGATAATATTTATCTCTGGCAATAACCCTTATTCTGGGAAAGACCCCAATTTAGGTTCTTCTGTGTAGTTAAGGGAGGGGCAAAAGTTTATCTTGAGCCCACAGCATCTGTACTGCCTTCAGCTCAAACTAGTCCACATGTCAAAGTGGCACATCTTGGGGGGCCTACCCTAAATCGCCTCAGTGTAAAGAAGTTCAGGCAAGACTACTGAAGGGAGAGAAAGGCCAGGTGGAGGAACACTGAGGCATTAGAAATGTGACTGACATCTTGGGCCTTCCAGCCTAGCCAAGCCCATAGCTGAAATCAGCCTAGTGAGTGACCATGGCTGTTACCACATGGAGCAGAAGAACCATGTAGTCAAACCCTGCCTGGAGTTTAGACTACAGAACCATGAGTAGTTTGGAATAGTTTATTATCTAGCAATACATAACTAAAATAGCTACAGATTTTAGCATGATTTCCAGGCAAGGCTCTTTTCCCATAATGTGTAGCATTCTTCTAAGGAGCATCTATAGAACTTATAAGTATCCTGTCCAAAAAAATGGGGAAAAGAGAAAACTCTTGATGAGTTACTGTGGAAAACTGCTGATTCATGTTTTCTGTGCCTCCCATGAACCAGCCATCAAATGTAGCTCTGGATATGGCAGATCCTCCCAAAGGGGCCGCTGTGTGTCCCTAATAGCTTTGTATCTTTCACAACTACTTATATGAAAACATCACACTTTAGTGTTTATCACATGCTGAAGCACAGAGTCTCCAACAGTCCTCCCTATCTTGATGTGAAAGAACATTACAGTTGACCCTGAATAACACAGTAGAATACAGTATATAATAGAATACAGTATATAATAGATATAATATACAAAATATGTGTTTACTGACTTATGTTATTGGTAAGGTTTCTGGTCAACAGTAGGCTATTAGTAGTTAAGTTTTTGGTGAGTTAAAAGTTATATGTGGATTTTTGACTGTGTAGGTGTGGGGCAGTGCTCCTAACCCATGCATTTGTCAGAGTCAACTGTAATTGTAAATTCTTTAACACTGACAACATCTACTAGCTGGTTGCTGTCTAGACACATTATTTCATTCAACTCTCATATTAATATAAGGCTGTTATTATCATGTCCATTTTACAGCTGAGCTATAATTTGATTCAGGGCTCAGGAAAACTTTTCTGTGAAGGCCAGACAGTAAGCGTTTTCGGCTTTTTGGACCATGTGGTCTCTATTGCAGCTACTCCACTCTTTTGTTGTACAACTAAAGCTGTTATAGAGGATATCTATCTATAGATAGATGTTTATCATTGTCAAGTTTTTATTCATATTCTAGTTTTTAACAAACAGTGTAATTCAATTATACAATTTAGTGATTCATCACTTATATACAACACCCAGTGTTCATCACAACAAGTGCCTCCTTAATCCCCACCACCCGTTTAACCCATCCCTCCACCCACCTCCCCTCCACTAACCCTCAGTTTGTTCTTTATAGTTAAAAATCTGTTTTCTGGTTTGCCTCTCTTTTTTTTTTCACCCGTTCATCTGTTTTGTTTCTTAAGTTCTACATATTAGTGAAATCATATGGTATTTTTCTTTCCCTGACTCACTTATTTTGCTTAGGATAATACTCTCTAGCTCCATCCCCATCATTGTAAATTACAAGATTCCATTTTTCTAATGACTTTTGTCTAATGAATTACTATTTCCATTGTATTTATACATCTTCTATCCTAGTTCATCAGTCCATGGACACTTGGGCTCTTTACATAATTTGGCTATTGTTGATGATGTTGCTATAAACCTTGGGGTGCGTGTATTCCTTTGAATCAGTATTTTTGTATCCTTTGGGTAAATACCTAGTAGTGCGATGCTGGATTGTAGGGTAGTTCTATTTTTAACTTTTTGAGGAACCTCCATACTGTTGTCTATAATGGCTGCACCAGTTTCCATTCCCACCAACAGTGCAAAAGGAACCCTCTTTCTCTGCATCCTCACCAGCACCTTTTGTTTCTTGTGTTGTTAATTTTAGCTATTCTGACTGGTGTAAGGTGAATCTGATTGTAGTTTTGATTGGTATGTCCCTGATGATGAGTGATGTTGAGCATCATTTCATGTGGCTCTTAGCCATCTGGATGTCCTCTTTGGAAAAATGTCTATTCATGTCTTATGCCCATTTCTTAACTGGATTATTTGTTTTTTGGGTGTAGAGTTTGATAAGCTCTCTATAGATTTTGGATACTAACCCTTTATCAGATATGTCATTTGCAAATATCTTCTCCCATCCCAAAGGATGCTTTTAGATTTGTTGATTGCTTCCTACACTATGCAGAAGCTTTTTATCTTAATGTACTCCCAATAGTTTATTTTTGCTTTTGTTTCCCTTGCCTCAGGAGTCATATCTAATAAGAAGTTGCTCTTGCCAAAGTCAAAGAGGTTACTGCCTGTGTTCTCCTCTATGATTTTGATGGTTTCCTGTCTCATATTTAGGTCTTTCATCCATTTTGAATTTCTTTTTGTGTATGGTATAAGAAAGTGGTCCAGTTTCATTCTTCTGGATATTGCAGTCCAATTTTCCCAATATCATTTGTTGAAGAGACTATTTTTTTCATGGGTATTCTTTCCTGCTTTTCAAAGATTAGTTGACCATATAGTTATGAGTTCACTTCTAGGTTTTCTATTCTGTTCTATTGATCTATGTGCCCACTTTTGTACCAGTACCATACTGTCTTGATCACTACAGTTTTGTAATATAACTTGAAGTCTGGAATTGTGATACCTCCAGCTTTGCCTTTCTTTTTCAAGATTGCTTTGGCTACTTGGGGTCTTTCATGGTTCCATCAAATTTTGGGACTGTTTGAGTTCTGTGAAAAATGCTGGTGTTATTTTTATAGGGATCGTATTAAATGTGTAGATGGATTTGGGTAGTATAGATATTTTAACAATTTTTGTTCTTCCAATCCATGAGCATAGTATGTTTTTCCATTTCTTTGTGTCCTCTTCAATTTCTTTCATAAGTGTTTTATGGTTTTCAGAGTACAAATCTTTTACCTCTTTGGTTAGATTTATTCCTAGGTATCTTATGGTTTTGGGTACAATTGTGAATGGGACTAATTCCCTGATTTCTTTTTCTGCTGCTTAATTATTGGTATATAGAAATGCAACAGATTTCTCTATATTGATTTTGTATCCTGTGACTACTGAATTCATGTATGAGTTCTAGCAATTATTTGGTGGAATCTTTTGGGTTTTCTATATAGAGTATCATGTCCTCTGCAAATACTGAAAGTTTGGCTTCATCCTTGCCAATTTGGATGCCTTTTATTTCTTTTTGTTGTCTGATTATTGAGGCCAGGATTTCCAGTACTATGTTAAATAACAGTGATGAAAGTGGACATCCCTGTCTTGTTCCTAACCATGTAGGAAAAGCTATCAGTTTTTCCCCACTGAGGATGATATTAGCTGTGGGTTTTTCATATATAGCCTTTATGATGTTGAGGCATGTTCCCTCTAACCCTACTTTGTTGAGAGTTTTTTATCATGAATGTGTATTGTACTTTTCAAATGCTTTTTTCTGTATCCATTGAAAGGATCATATGGTTCTTAATCTCCCTCATTAATGTGGTATATCACAATATGGATTTGCGAATATTGAACCACCTTTGTGGCCCAGGAATAAATCCCATTTGATCATGGCAAATGATTCTTTTAATGTACTGTTGGATTCAATTTGCTAGTATCTTACTGAAAATTTTTGCATCCATGTTCATCAGGGATATTGGACTGTAGTTCTCTTTTTTTAGTGGAGCCTTTGTCTGGTTTTGGAATCAGGGGAATGCTGGCCTGGTAGAATGGGCTTGGAAGTTTTCCTTGCATTTCTATTTTTTGGAACAGTTTGAGACTAGGTATTAACTCTTCTTTAAATGTCTCGTAGAATTCCCCTGAGAAGCTATCTAGCCTTGGACTTCTGTTTCTTGGGAAATTTTTGATTGCTGATTCAATTTCTTTGCTGGTTCTCAGTCTGTTCTAGTTTTCTATTTCTTCTTGTTTCAGTTTTGGTGATTTATACATTTCCAGGAATTTATCCATTTCTTCCAGATTGCTCAATTTGTTGGTACATAATTTTTCATACTATTCTCTTATAATCGTTTGTATTTCTGTGGTGTTGGCTGTTATTTCTCCTCTCTCGTTTGTGATTTTATTTATTTGGGTCCTTTCTCTTTTCTTTTTGATAAGTGCAGCTAGGGGTTCATCAATATTATTAATTTTTTTCAAAGAACCAACTTCTGGTTTTGTTGATCTGTTCTGCTTTTTTGTTTCTATATCATTTATTTCTGCTCTCATCTTTACTATTTCTCCTCTTCTGCTGGTTTTAGGCATGATTTGTTGTTCTTGTCCTAGCTTCTTTAGGTGTAAGATTAAGTTGTTTATTTGAGATTGTTCTTGCCTCTTGAGGTTAGGCCTGTATTGCTATATAGTTCCCTCTTATGACTACTTTTACTGCATCCCAAAAGTTTTGGATCATCATGTTTTCATTTTCATTTATTTCCATGTATTTTTTTATTCTTCTTTAATTTTCCAGTGGATATATTCATTCTTTAGTAGCACGTTCTTTTTTCTTTTTTTTTTTTTTAAAGATTTTATTGATTTTTTTGAGAGAGAGAGAGAAATTGAGTACAAGCAGGGGAGAGGAGCAGAAGGAGAAGGAGAAGTAGGCTCTCTGCAGGGCTCAATCCTAGGATCTGGAGATCATGACCTGAGGCAAGGGCAGATGCTTAACTGACTGAGCCATCCAGGCACCCCTTCAGTAGCACGTTCTTTTACCCTCCATGTATTTGTTGTCTTCCCAAATTTTTTCTTGTGGTTGACTTCAAGTTTCATAACATTGTGGTCAGAAACTATGCATGGTATGATCTCGGTCTTTTTGTACTTGTTGAGGCCTGATTTGTGACCTAGTATGTGATGATTCTGGAGAATGTCCCATGTGCACTTGAAAAGAATGTGTATTCTGCTCCTTTAGTATGAAATGTTCTGAATATATCTCTTAAGTCCATCTGGTCCAGTGTGTCATTCAAAGCCATTATTTCCTTGTTGATTTTCTGCTCATATGATCTGTTCATTGCTGTAAGTGGGGTATTAAAAGTCCCCTGTTATTATTGTATTAATATCAATGAGTTCCTTTATGCTTGTTTTTAATTGTTTTATATATTTGGGTGCTCCCAAATATATACATATTTACATATTTACAATTGTTAGATCTTCTTGTTAGAGAGACCCCTTTATTTCAATATAGTGCCCTTCCTCATCTTTTGTTACGGTCTTTGGTTTAAAATCTAGTTTGTCTGATATAAGTATTGCTAGTCTGGCTTTCTTTTGATGTCCATTAGAATGATAAATGTTTCTCCATCTCCTTACTTTCAATCTGCAGGTAGCTTTAGATCTAAAATGAATGTGTTGTAGGCAGCATATAGATGCGTCTTCTTATTTTTTTATCCATTTTGATACACTGTGTCTTTTGATTGGAGCATTTAGTCCATTTGCATTCAGAGTAATTATTGATATTTATTTAGTACCATTTTATTACTTGTTTTGTCATTGTTTCTGGAGATTTTCTCTGTTCCTTTTTAGTCTTCGTAGCTTTTGGTCTTTCCTTCCCACTCAGAGAGTCCCTTTAATATTTCTTATAGGGCTTATTTAGTGGTCATGAACTTCTTTAGTTTTTGTTTATCTGGGAAACGCTTTATCTCCTTCTATTCTGAATGACAGCCTTGCTGGATAGAGTATTCTTGGCTGCATATTTTTCCCATTCAGCATGTTTAATATATCATGCCACTCCCTCCTGGCTTGTCAAGTTTCTGCGGGGAGATCTGGGTCTCCTTGTAAGTTAGGGACTTCCCTTGTAAGTTAGGGACTTCCTTTGTCTTGCTGCTTTTAGAATTTTTTTCTTTAGCAGTGTATTTTGCTACACTGTATTAGCCAAAATATGTCTTGATGTTGGCCTATTTTTGTTGGTTTTGAATGGATTTCTCTGTGCCTCCTGGATATGGATATCTGTTTTCTTCCCCAGATTAGGGAAGTTTTCAGCTCTCTTTCCTCGAATAAACCATCTTCCCCCTTTCTCTCTCTTCTTCTTCTGGGATCCTATGATATGAATGTTATGTTTGATGGGGTCACTGAGTTCCCTAACCCTGTTCTCATGATCCATAGTTCTTCTTTCTCTCTTTTTGTTCAGCTTCATTATTTTTCATTATTTTATCTTCTATATTATTTATTCATTTCTCTGCTTCTTCTGTCCTTGTGGTCATTACATCCAGACAATTTTGTTTGTTTTTTTTTTTAAAGATTTTTTATTTATTGATTCGACAGAGATAGAGACAGCCAGCAAGAGAGGGAACACAAGCAGGGGGAGCGGGAGAGGAAGAAGCAGGCTCACAGCGGAGGAGCCTGATGTGGGACTCGATCCTGTAACGCCGGGATCACGCCCTGAGTCGAAGGCAGACGCACAACCGCTGTGCCACCCAGGCGCCCCAATCCAGACAATTTTGAATCTCAGTTACTGCATTTTTCATTTCTGCCTGATTGTTTTTTAGCTCTTTGATCTCTGTGGTAAAGGTCTTCCTGATGTCTTCCATGCTTTTCTCGAGGCCAGCGAGTATCCATGTGACTGTGCTTTAAATTCTCCATCAGGCATATTACTAATATCTGTTTTGATTAGATCTCTGGCTGTGATCTTTTCTTGCTCTTTCTTTTGGGATAAATTCCTCTGTCTTGGCATTTTGTCTAGGTCTGTGTCTTCTTCTCTGTGTTGGAAAATCCTGTTATGTTTCCTGTTCCTGAGTGTAATGGCTTTATGAAGAAGTGGTTGTATAATGTACAGGATCTGGTACTTCAGGTGTCTCTGGTGTGTTCTATATATACTCTGCTACTATGTTTTGACTGCTCTATCCCTCAGGTCAGTCATCTGCAGAGGCTTTCCTTGCCTTAGTGAGGAGTGTTTGGACCTTGTCCAGAGATGGCAAGGTTTAACTAGGTGTGCTCTGGTCTATTTGTTAAATGAGACCTGATGCTATTTCCACTAGGAATGAATCTTTGCAGATCTCTGTGGTCAGTAGACATTGTATGTGTGTGTGTGGGGGGGTTTGTGCTCGTGTTCTGTTTAAGAGGTCTGCATTGGTTCTAAGGCACACTTGCTGGAGAAAAGCGGTACCAGCAGAGTGCAGGGGGGGGTGGGGGGGGTGGGGCGGGACCTGGTATAAGCAGGTTAGGTAGCCAGTGTTGGCCCTAAAGTTGGTTTACGATGAAGGGCTGGGGAGGGAAATGGTACCAGCCAGGTCGTTTGTCTCCTAGATGGGAGTCCATGCTTGATGCTCTCAGACAATCGCTCCCAAAGAGCAGACATTTCCCCTTGTGCATACTAAGCATTTTTCAGATTGCTGTTTTCACACTGTCCATCTCCAGGTTGCTTGCCTGACTGAAGTAGTGCAGTGCCCTTTGGGCTCTATCACAGCCAAGCCTGCTGACTCCAAACTCTAGGAACCTGGTGTGGTGGGCACTCACACTGGTCTTCCGTGTGAAGGTCTTACTGGGCCAAACCAATGCAAGTTTGACCCAGAAATGCAGTCACACCAGAGCACAAGGGCTTGGGATTTGGAATGAAGCAGGCAAAACATCCAGTATCCGAGTTAGCTGCCCTCAGGAGGTGTTCCTGTGCCAATGCTAAGGGGCAGGGCAGTGAAATGGTGCCCACCTGCTCCCTTGTCCCTGGAGAGTCAATGCCACCTCTTACAGTTGCACTGCATGTAGAGGGAACAGTTTCCCCCCACTCCCACCCATGAGCCCTACGTGATCCTCAGATCATGTCATCTGCCCTGGGGTTGCTTGCATGTCTTCTCTCCAGGAGTAGGGCAGCGCCCTCAGGTCTCTATCTCAGCCAAGTCCGTGGACCTCTAAGTTTTTTGAGCCCTGCTGTTTGCAAAAAGCCCCTTTTGTTCTCTCAACCAATGGCTTTGGGGAAGTGATCTCCTTGTGTGTATCCCTGTGCACTCCACCCTCTCTGTGACCAGGGTTTCCTCCCCTCAGTAACACCCATGATCCATTTCTCTCCCAAACTGTGTCTCTGTACTTCCTACCTTCCTCAGTGCGGCCTCTTCTCTCCTTTCAGCTGTGCGGTTTCTTCTGTCAATCCTCAAATTGATTTCTTTGGTATTCAGAATGGTATGATAGTATCTAGCTGTGTTCAAGGGAGGAGGCAAGCCTAGGGTCTTCCTACTATGCCACCATCTTAGCTCTCCCCCCACCCCCAAGGACACCAGTTATAGAGCGTATATAAACTAACAAGTGTAACTATGTTCTAATAAAACTTTATTTATAAAAACAAGCAACAGCCAGATTTGGCCTATGGACTATAGTTTTCCAATTCTTGCATTAGTTCATTTAACACAAACAATATGAGAATTATTACCTCCATTTTACAGATAAAGAAACAGGGATGGGTAAGGACGAGAAAGCTCAAGGAAATTGCCCAAGTTCACACAGTTATCAAGTTGTGGAACTGAGATGTAATCCCAGGCAGTCTGTCTCTAGAGAACTGTCCTTCAGCCATGATTTTAAAGAGTATATACATGGATATGTATTTTTTTAACCTTGTACTACACATACTGTTCTGCATCATGCTATTTTCTCTTAATAACTTGGCTGTCTTTCCACATCAACACATTTATAAATCTACCTCATACCCTTAAGTAGCTGTACAGTATTCCATTGTATGAATTACCCATCAGTGAATATCTAGCTTATATTTGTGCATTTGCTTTTAAAAACAATGCTTCACTGAGTATCCTTGTATTGAAGTTTTTGCATACAGGTGCTCACATATCTAAGAATGTAGGAAAATTACTACAAGTACTGAGTCAAAGAGTATATCAGAGTA
The DNA here is from genome assembly GCF_002007445.2 of Ailuropoda melanoleuca. Lineage (NCBI taxonomy): Eukaryota > Metazoa > Chordata > Mammalia > Carnivora > Ursidae > Ailuropoda > Ailuropoda melanoleuca. The sequence goes on from NC_048233.1 coordinate 28,162,671, forward strand.
TATTTTAAAAACAAAGAACAAAAACAAACAAAATTTTTAAATCCCACTCCAGGTTACATTTAATAGAGGGAATTCAATTTGAGAAGCCAGTTTCAGAGAGGTTGAAGGGAGCCTGAAGGGATAAATAGGCCACTCAAAGATCAGTAACAGCATAAAGCCACTAGGGGCTGGAGAGACAAGGAGATAGTAATATGACCAGAGGCTGGAGCTGAAAGCACTTTTAGGAACTGGAATCACAGCTGGAAGGGGGTCCTGCCTGGTAGGAACTGGGTCATACATGAGTCAGATGACTCAGATGCCCTGAAAGCAGAAGGGGAAAATAAATATACTGGCTTCTTCTATTCTTTGGCTCTTCTATCTCCTGCTGGTACTTCCCATTGACTGAACCCATCTGGAAACTAGTGGGCAAAAGAACCTGGGGAGTGTAGTTTGCAGGAGTCAGCCTCTGTGAGACAGAGCTGAGCAGAAGGGTAGGAAATAAAGCAAACAGGTCATGGCCGATGCAAAGAGTATTGTGCTTTCAATTTTGAAATATGTTTCCAATATTTGCCCACCAAAAAATCTTCAAAGATTTATAGTTCCATTAAGTATGTCTATTTTCCAATAAATTCACTAGCACCATGAATTTGTCTATCTAAATTAAAATGGTATTTTGCTGTTTTAATTTGCATTTGCTTAATTACGAATGCAGTTCAGAATCTTCTTATTTGTTTATATACCATTAATATTTGTTTTTCTGTTAATAATACATTCACATCCTCCCCCAATTTTTCTATTAAATTGTTGTGCTTTTTCTTATTATTTGTAAGAGCTTTCTCTCCCTCCCCCGACACATATATAACAGAAGTGTTTTTAACATTTTAATTGTGTGTTTAACTGTCCTGTTTTAATTTTTTATGTAGTCAAACATGAATCTTTTTCTTCTTCTATGTCCTCTGGATTAGAGGTTTTGTCTCTTGTATAAGAAGTTTTTTTCCTGCAAGATTATAAATATATTGGGATAGAAGAACATTAACATTTTTTTTCTTCCTAAAAAAAGTTATTACTACTATTATTTTTTTGCTGCTCTAGCTAGAGACCATCATGATGATTAATACTTTGGGTCTCTTCTAGGTTAAGAACTGTTAGAATTGAGAATATTGTCTTATATATTCTACATTCTTTCCTCATTAATCTTCAAAGGAATTTCTTAATGAGAGAAACCCTTTTCCTCCCAGCTGAGGTATGAAATGTGATTAAATTGGTATCTTTGATAGACCTCCCATTTTATATCTAGGCCTGTACTGTGCCTTGTCTACTCTTGAGTCTAAATTTTGCTTCTGGGATGTGGATTGTAATGAAGAAGGCTTGGAATTAAAAGGGAGTTGGAGATGGTATTAGAATAGGAGTAAAGGGTCATTTCTCCAATATATGTGAAAGTTTTCTCAGAAAAAGGCTAGATATGGTACCCACACTGACCCCATCCCATGAAGTTAACAAAAATATGCTCCTCAAAAGCAGGAACTGTGTGAGTTTTGTGTTTAACCAATTTCCCCTAGCACTTGGCATGGTACATGGCACAGCAAGAATCCTCAATAAATATTTACTGATTTGAAGATTCTTTAAGTCAGAAGGGTCTCCTGCTTCTCCAACATATCTGGGCCCTACAGAGTGATGACTTACAAGGGTCTTAGGAAAAGTGTTTTTTATTGTGATGTGGCATGGTGAAATATCATATGAATTTGTTTATTTTCAATGTGTATCACCCTACTATCTTAATGATATCTTAATAGCTACTTTTACCTCTTCTTAAGTCCACAGTGTCACAGAAAGAGGAATCCAAAAATTTGCTAACTTTAGCAGGAGTTGAAAAGATGAAGATGCATATGTGCAAAGCCATTTAATTCTTAAAACCAATTCTTTACTTCATACAGACTAGATGGAATTGTAGATGGGAATAGGGAGAAGGAGAGAGAAGAGCAGGCTGATTGCATGGAGAAGTGAAAGGAAGTGGAGTGCTGGGAGAAGGAAAGATGCAGAAGAGAGCCCTCCATCATGAAAACCACAAAGGATAGGGAAAGTCCACCCCCATCCCATCCGGCCCAAACAAACACATAATCTGAGGGCAATCCACTGTTCAACAGGTGTGGATGTTTATAGTCATTCTAATTTTATGGTGAAGAACTAGGATGTCTTAGGTGGATAAATGAATGTGCAAGGGAAACCTTATCAATACCAAATAAAGGGCAAGTGAACAGCAAGAGTTAGGACTTTGCCAATGAGTACATGTGTACATGTTGGATTGTTTCTACTTTTTGGTTATAATGAATAAGACTGCTATGAACATTTGGTACAAGTTTTTGTGGGGATGTTTCCATTTGTCTTCCATTTCTTTTAGGTATATATCTATAGGAATGAAAGTATATATCCTAGGAATGAAATTGTGTGGTCCTGTGGTAACTTTGTTTAACATTTTGAGGAACTGCCAGGCTATTTTCCAAAGAAGATGTACCATTTTGTATTCTCAACAGCAATGTATCTGAGTGTCAGTTTGTCTGCGTCTTCACCACACTCATCTATCCTTTTCATTATAGCTGTCACAATGAGCAAGAAGTGTCATCTCATTGTGGTTTTGATTTATATTCCCCTGATGGTTAATGACATTCATCATCAATGATATTCATATGCATATTTGTCCTTTATATATTTCTTTGGAGAAATGTCTATTCAGATTCTTTATCCATTCTTAAATGAGCTATTTATTTTTTTATTATTGAGTTGTAAGAGTTTTTTTTATGCCCTGAATATTAGTCCCTGGATATGATTTGCAAGTGTTTTCTTATATTCTGTGGGTTGTCTTTTCACTTTCTTTATAAGTCTTTTGAAGGAAAAAGAATTTGGGGGAGGGGGAGATCTAATTGGTTTAATTAAGTGATTCATCTATTGGGCAGCATCCCATCTAGCAAGTCGAGGGGAGCTCCCAAAGCACACAACTTTTAATTTTTATGAAGGCAAAATTTCTTTTGTTGCTTGCACTTTTAGTATTATATCTAAAAATCCATTGCCTAACTCAAAGTCAGGAAAATTTATGTTTAAGTTTACTTCTAAGAGTTTTAGCTCTTACAAAGACCTAAGGTCTTTGATCCATTTTCCATCAATTTTTGTATGAAGGAAATGGAGTGCTGAAAGAGGACAGAGGAAGTAGGGGTCCAAACATAATTCTTTTGCATGTAGATTGAATTGTTCTAGCACCATTTGCTGAAAACACTATTTTTCCCCCATTGAATTGTCTTAGCACTCTTGTCAAAAATCAATTGACCTGTATTTTTCTTAAACTCTGTACAGTGTTTCTATTTAAATGTGCAGCATTTACTACCAGAATTTGATTGATACAGTAACTGGTACCAAAAGTGGTTCCAGGAAACATTCCTTCAAATGGGATTCTCGGATTCGATTGCTAACATTTTTGAGGAGCAATGACTAAACCCCTTGCTGAAGGAAAGTGAAACATTGATAATCCACGGAATGTAGTGGCATCACAATTACTCAAATTATCAATAGTAGCATGGGAGGATGCACACGTTGAAGGCATTAGGGGATCAAATCACTGTGGCATTTAATTGCTGTTGTGACAATAGAAAGTATAAAGGTGTTAGGCTTGTTGGTGATTTCTGATGACCCTAGAAAGGGTAAAGACAAATTATAGGCTCTGGATACTTGATTCAGAAACTGAGTGAAAGATTAGAAAGCCTCCATTGCAGAGTCAATGTTGCTAAAAATCAAGCACAAGGGCCAAACTTAATGGTTGCAGAGTTACAATAAAACTGACACTCTACTCTGTCATGATCTCTTTCATAAAAGAAAAGTCACCTGTGGATAAGAGGTAGACCTTGAGACAGAAGATAGGCTCATTTTGGCAGAGGTGAAAGAGGTCAAGAACTTTAAAATCCTAAATACCCACCGCCACTCACACCCAACCTTTTTCCCTAACATGGGGCAGATCCCTCTTAGCTGTTTGAAGAAACCAATCTTCCCCTGTATGAAATTATTTTAATGACTATACCTTGGGCAGTGGCCTCCCAAGATTACAACAATTCTCTGAATTCCCTCTACCATCCTTCATTTTTCCTAGTCCCCCAAGAGAATTAGATCCAACACAAATGTCTTAGTTTGCTAGGGTTACTATACAAAGTACCACAAACTGGGTAGCATAAATAATAAAGTTTATTGTCTCACAGTTCTAGAGGCTAGAAGTTCAAAATCAAAGTATTGCCAGAGTTGGTTCCTTCTGAGGACTGTGAGAGAGAATCAGTTCTATGGTCTCACCTAGCTTCGGGCGGTTTTCTGGTAATCTTTGGCATCACTTGCCTTATAGAAATATCACCCTGATCCCTGTCTTCATGTTCACTTGGTGTTCTCCCTGTTTGCATGTTCCTTTTTTAAAAGGACACCAGTCATATTGAACTAGGGTCCACCTTAATGACCTCCTTTTGTGACTCGATTACCTCTATAAAGACCTGATCTCCAAATAAGGTCACATGCTGAGGCAGCAAGGCTTAGGAACTTAACACATGACATTTTGTGAAGACACAGTTCAACCCATAATGATAACTCAGACAGGGAAAGAAATACAAGACTTACCCAGAAGGAAATAGCCTATATATTAAAAAAAGGGGGGGGGGAATAATTTCAGCAATTTTATTGGCAAGAATGTGGGGAACAAGTATAGGATTAGATTCCAAAGATGTGAGGTTGGTGGTGATGAATGCAAGATTTGATTGGGCTGAAGTTACCAGTAAGATGCACCCCCCTATCAATTAGAATTTAATATGTTGACTCAGCACTTAGAAGAAGCACAGATGTTCTCCTAAGTTGGCTAATTGAATCTTGGGTCCAATTCATTGCCCATCAACTTCCCTAGCATAGTGTAGAGGAAGGGGTCTAAGGGCTCAGAGAAACAAGAATGGTGGCGTGAATCTAGTATGATTTATTTGCTTTGCCACTGTGAACCACATGCCTCCCTGGGAAAACCTGGAGGACAATCCCTATATCAATACATTACAGAATGCTTTAGTAAGGGTGACGTGAACATCCTCATAAAGCTCTTTGGTGGCTGTTCTTAGCCAGCTGGAGATGTCAGTGAAGGATATTGCCAAGGAATAGCGTATCCTCATCTTAAACAGAATGAAAAGATCCAGAAGTGGAAGAGGCATGGAAATCCTTAGGCTTCAATAACAAGGTGAGCACAGTTACCAGAATAATACACAGAGATGAAGCAATAATCAGAGTGTATGACTATAGGGATATGTGACAATGTATAATTGGTCACAAGACCTTAGGAATTAAATATAAGGGCAGTCTACCAACATGCTTCTTGGCACATTCAGACAGTGATTCTAGGTCTAGTAAGCAAAAACCTAACTTAAGTCACTGTAATGGGGATTCACAACCTCTCATCCAGTTTGCAGAACTAAACTAGTTCACAGACTTGGAGCCCTACAGGACTCTGCAATGTGATCACAGTTGTGTTTTGTGAATCTTAAGTAAAACTTTACCCAAGAACAAGTGGAGCCACTTACCAGTGTGAATAAACTGGAAAAAGGTAAATCTCTTTTGGGGTTATTTGATATTGGTTTTGAACTGAAGCTAATCCTCAGAGACACAAAATAAGCAAAGTAAGATAAAGCAAAACAAAACAAAAGCAAACAAACAAAATCCACCAAGTCCACCAGTCAGAGTTGGACCTTATGGGGCCAGGTGAGAGACAGACTCTTGACCAGAGTCAGTTTCACAGTGGGTCCAATGCCATGATGGAGCCATACTATAGTTACTTCCCTACTCTCAGAATGTATGTTGGAAAAGGAATATTTAGTAACTGTTCTTTGGTTGATAGAGTGAGTGAGGGCCATTACAGTAAGAAGGTTCAAGTAGAAGCGATTAAGATAGTGTTCCAAAAGTTATTCTGCTTCCTTGGGAAAATTCTAAAGATTTGTATTACCAACAGACACTTGAAAGATGCAAAGTGGTGATTTCTACCACAACCCCACTTAATTCTTTGCTGGTGTAAAATGCACATCTATTTTAGAAAATGACTATTTAATTTTACCGGAAATTTAATCAGAGAGTGATGGCAATTACAGCTATGATCCTAGGTGTGGTATATTTATGGAGCGAATCAACATAGCCTCTGGAAATTGGTATGAGCTAATTCCTAGTACATAATCCTCCTTCTCTCTTTCCAGTTCCTTTTAGCAAAGATAATCAAAAGTAACTTGCCTTCGTTTGTCAGGGATAGGAATAAACATTCACCATTTTACTAATGGACTATGTCTCTCTTTTTCCCCTCCATATATAGTTTTATTTATTGATTTTGACAGAGACAGCTCATAAGCAGGGGGGAGGGGCAGAGGGAGAGAGAGAAAATCTCAAGCAGCTCCCTGTTGAGCATAAGGCTGATGTGGGGCTCAATCTGATGACCCTGAGATCTCAACCTTAGCAAAAACCAAAAGTCAGATGTTTAACTGACTGAACCACCCAGGGGCCCAGGATGCCTTGTGAGGTTGGCACACCATCCTACAGTATGCAGTTTATGCCTTCAGCCAGTAACTAATAAATGTTTCTGAGAAGAAAAGAGTTAACACCAGGGCTGTGACTCATTTCCTGCCTACCAAGGACATGGGAGGAAATGGTTGACATTAACCATCCTTCCTTGTAAACCTGGTAATGACATTTGCTAGTGGAAATATATAGTGAATTCATTACCTAAAAGTGGCTTTTTAACAGGCTATACCTTGTCTGTCTTGATATTTTATTGTAAGTAAATCTGGAATTTATAGATTGGTGTACATGACTGACTAGGTAAAGAGAATTAGTCATGCAAACCTTTCTATCTACCAGATGACTTTCTCTGAGAATACACTGTTTAAGTGCTCATCTATTACTCCAAAACAAGAATGCATTCCAGGATGGGAGAAAGGGGAAATTAGGAAGATGTACCACTCTAGGAATAAATGCTACATTTGTATCTATATTCTATATATGTATCAATTGGATCATTGGCAAAGTTTGGTGTTGGTAAGGTCTATGATTCATGTGAGTCTCTTTTGACAGTCTAACTATTTGTGGCAATTCAGGTCCATCTCTTCTACAACTGTTGTATATAAATCTGGGAGCCAATGGGATAAAGTGGAAGTAACATTTTTCATTACTATGCATACACACCCAATAGCTGAGGTAAGACGATTATGGAATAGGTGGTAGAAGAAGAAGATATAATTATCAACATAACTTTATAAGTAAATATAGCAGTTGAGAAATTAGTAAACACATTTTCTGTTAATGACTTTCCTTCCTTCTTTGTTTTCCCCAAACAACTTATATAAAGAGCTCTAGAAATTGCTAATGTTTTTGGTTTCAGGTTGAAAGTATGAGTGAAGTGACATCATCTCATGATAATATGGTGATTGATGGGATTTTGTGTCTCTTGGTTTTGGGGGGATTCCTAAAAGATTTTTTAATTTATTTATTTTAGAGAGAGAGAGTGGGAGGAGGGACAGAGGGAGAGAGAGAATCTCAAGCAGACTCCCCACTGAGTGTGGAGCCCATCACGGGGCTCAATCTCATGACCCTCATATTATGACCTGAGCTGAAACCAAGAGTTTGACACTTAACCGACTGAGCCACCCATGTGTCTCTTGTTTTGAGGGACAAGTTTCTCATTTTTTCCAAGAACAGAATGCATGGTGAGGAGTAAAAAAGGGTAGTGCTGTGTGGTTTCTATTTGCCCATGGGTTAAGTCCCTTTCCCTTTCCACCCTGTTTTGTGCCCATGGGATTGGATCATTATGGACTGCATCAACAGGCTTCCTTGCCCTTGTTTCTGTATTAGTCTGCTGTTGCTGCCATAAAAAATTACGACAAATTTAGTGAATTAAAACAGCACACATGTGTTATTTTACAGTTTTGGAAATCAGAAGTCTGAAATGAGTTTCACTGGGCTAAAATCAAGGTATTAGAATGGCTGCATTCCTTCTGCAGGCTCTAGAGGAGAACCTGTTTCTTTGCCTTTTCCAGCTTCTACAGCCCATCTGCATTCCTTAGTTTATGGCCTCTTCCTCCATCTTCTTAGTCAGCAACACTGCATCTTCAAATCCCTCTCTCTGATTCCACTTTCATTTTCACTTATTCCTTTTTCACTTACAGGACCTTTACAATTGTATCGGGCCCACTCAGGTATTCCCATCTCAAGATTCTTTATCACATCTGTAAAGTCTCTTGCCATGTTAAGTGAAATATTCATAGGTTCCAGGGATTAGAAAGTGGACTTGGAGAGTCGTTATTCTGTCTAACATAGTTTCCATTTGGATTAAGCTCTTGGGGGTGGGGTGATGGTAGTAATGAGATTAGCAAGCATGAGGAAAGTAAATTTGAAGTATTTCTTCTCTCTCCCTCCCGGCTGGTTGCTGCATCCCTATCTGAAGGCTATGGGTCCTATCTTCCAGCTTGAGGTACTTTCTTTAGGTTCTAATAACTACTCCCCTCCTTGGCTTTTTGGGCCCAAGAGTGGTGACTATTCCATGTTCTTTCTAGTCCTGAGAAGTTTCATCATCTTTTCTTGGTTTCTCTTCACTATTTACCACACCATTATGAAGAGTGCTTTTGATTCCTCAATTACCCTGTTGTTTTGGAAGGACCTCGACTGAGAACAGCAGGGCAATGGTGAAACAACTATCTGTGTGAAAATTATGGTGATGATGATGATGTTGATTACCAACATTTAGATTTAAAAAGCTTTATCTCCCTGTACATAATCTTCAGTCTAGGTTCTGTATGTCTTCCTATAAAATATCTAGTTTGGCTTCCTACCACATTCTATAGTCAACTCTATTAACTGTTCAAAAGTCATTTTGTATTTAAATATTTCAACCATTCTACTGTCTCTTTTAAAAGTGTGGGATGCCACTTTCTTCTTCAATAATATATGATTCTCTACTGCTTCTTAAACTTCCTCTCATTATTCCCTATATCCTTCCTACTGCCACTTGGTTGAAAGCATTTATTATGAGTAGGTTTCCTTCAGTGCCTCATCTGCCATAAGCAGTACTCTTCCCTTCTAGCTAACCCCATCCCTGCAGACTTCTTTCCTACTAAGATCCAAAGACTGATAGTTATCAGTGCTCTATAGGGAGTTTATTTTAACAGGAGATTAATACATGAACCGAAACTGGGGGTTTTGTGGAGAATTACAGACATGACACATCTGTGAAGAAGGGGATCTTTAATGCAGTGACACCTGGGTTTCACCCTGTGACCAAACTACCAATCCAGGTCCTAGGCCTAAAATGAGATATTAAATTTTTGAAAAGATATATTTATGTGATGCTTAATTGTGCCTGTATGAGAAAAGTAAATCAAACTTAAAATTATATAAAAATTTTTACCTGTTGGTTTGGAAGACGTGAGGTGAGGGTATAGAGAAATAGACACTATCCCATGTAGTTGATGGGAGTATAAATTTATAACTTCTATAGGGAACAAATTGGCAATAGCTGGTAAAATTGAAAATGCACCTGACCTTTGACCCAGAAATTCTACTTCTAAGAATTTACCCTACTCATCTGTTCCCAACTATGCAAGTTGATCTGTCAACAAAGATCTTTATTGCAGTGTTATTTATAAAAGCAAAAAGAGTACAAACAATCTAAATATTTTCCACTAGGAAGCTGGGCAAATAAGTTGATGGAAATTATGACCTATACACAATGGAATGGTATGCAGCTATTAAAAAGAGTCAAGATCCATTGTATGTATTCATTTGGATGTATCTTATATATGATGTGGCTATGAATCAGAAAATCTATGGGTGATATCCAAAATTCACATATTGGGATAACACAAAGGATTAGACTGTCAAATTAAACTCATCAAACAATAAACTTACTTAATATCAAGCTTTACTATAATTTCAAGGATAAAAGTAATCATGAGGCACAGGTAAAGTAGGCATAGATCTGGGACCAACAATACAGCTCTGGCCAAGATTAACATGTGAAGTTTCTAAGCAATGTGTGTGGGTCACATGAAAAAAAATTTGTCACAAAACATCCATTTTATACTAGATAGTTGCATAGTTTACATGACATTTTACAGGAAGCCTTTTTCTATAAATTCATAGATTCCAGGTTTGGTTACCATAGCAGTCCTGGACAACTAGATACATTCTGCTAAAAGCATTCCATACATAAGGACTCTTCAACTAGCAAGTACCATTAGCTTCTTTGCCAGGAGATCTATTCATTAGAATGTTCACAAGAAAATTAGATCAGATCTCCTCCCTTCTGTCTTTCCTAGAAGTTCTTTCCAGTAAGAAAAAAGAATTAATTGCTAACCTGCAACATGACAACCCATCTTTTCCCATATATCATTTAAATATGAATAAAAATGGGATAGTTCTGAGAAAAAAGTGATTCTTTCTTACATTAAGCTTAATGGTCTTTAAAATTCAACCTAAAAGACATTTATATGCCTTAAGATACAATCAAATTTAAGGGTCTCTAAAATTAGAAGGAAATACATTGAACATATTTTTTTAAATATACATGGATAGAGTGCTAATGCAATCCAAATTTTAAAGAACTATGAACTATTCTACATATACAGAAAGTCTGTTCCTTCACCCTCCAAATTCTGTCCATCAAGCAACTTTTCTTTCAGTTTATTTGTAGACATCTGAAATGTTACTTTTTCCCCCAATACACTCTATTTTTTAAAAAGATTTCATTTATTTATTTACTTATTTATTTGACAGAGAGAGAGAGAGACAGCCAGCGAGAGAGGGAACACAAGCAGGGGGAGTGGGAGAGGAAGAAGCGGGATCTCAGCAGACCATGGAGCCTGATATGGGGCTCGATCCCAGGACCCTGGGATCATGCCCTGAGCCAAAGGCAGATGCTTAATGACTGAGCCACCCAGGCGCCCCCCCAATATACTCTTGATAAAAGGAGCATGTTTCTTTCTTTCTTTCTTTTTCTCTTTTTTTAGAGAGAGAGAGAGAGAGAGACCATGTGCAAGATGGGGGGTGGGGAAGAGGGCAAGGGAGAGAGAATCTCAAACAGGCTCCATGCTTTTGTGATCTTGAGACCACCATCCGAGCTGAAATCAAGAGTTGGATGTTTAAGCAGCTGAGCCATCCAGGCTCCAAAAGGAGCATGTTTTAATATTAAGTTGAACCATACAAAATTCCTGATATTTGATTGTGTTGGCCTGCAAGAGCAATAGTCTCCTACAATTAGACCAAATACTACATGGACACTACCCTGTTTCATCTCCAAATGTAACTTGGACAAAATATATAAAGAGCCAAATAGAAAATATCATAATGATACAATAAAGCAAGATTATGAAGAAGAAAAAGCCCTGGTTCAAGTTAGGAGACCCTGACTCTAGTTTCTCCTTCACCACCTACTAACTGTATTTGTTTCTCCTAATTTCAGTTCCCTTGCCTCTCAAATGATACTCTAAATATAGGCAATTAAACCACAATGAGATACCACTTCACACCCACTGGAATAGATATTACCACACAAAACAAAGCAGAAAATAACAAGTATTGGCAAAGATGAAGAGAAATTGAAACACTTGTGCATTGCTGGTGGGAATATAAAATGGTTTGATGCTGTGGAAACAGTTCAGTGGTTCTCAAAGAGTTAAATATAGAATTGCCACATGATCCAGCAATTCCACTCCTAGGTATACAACCAAGAGAATTGAAAGCAATTACTCAGATACTTGTACACCAATGTTCATGGAAGCATTATTCACATTAGCTAAGAGGTGAAAATAACCTAAATGTCCATCAATAAATGAACAGATAAAATGTGATATATATCCAGGGAATATTATTTGGTCTTAAACAGGTATGTAATTCTAATCCATGCTATAATGCAGATAAACCTTGAAAAAATTATGCAAAGTGAAATAAACCAGACACAGAAAGATAAATATTGTCTGATTCCACTTATATGAGGCACCTACAACAGGCAAATTCATAGAGACAGAAAGTAGAATAGAGGTTACCAAGGGCTAGGGCAGGGGAGAATGAGGAACTATTGTTTAATGAATACAGTTTCTGTTTGTGATGATGAAAAAGTTCTGGAGATGGATAGTGGTAATGGTTGTACAGCACTGAGAATGTAACTTAATGCCACAAATTTTGCACTTAAAAATGGCAAATGATAAATTTTGTATTATGTATTTTTATCACAATAAAAATGTAGATGATTAATCATTATAGTGCTATTATTTTAACTAACACGTATTATAAGTTTTTCATTTTATGATAGAAACAGTAAATAATTAAAATCAAAAGATAATTTCAAACACTGCTTGTTGTCATTAAATTCACCAAAAAAAGAAAAAACCCACAAACTTTTAAAAATGAGTAGTAAAGTATACTCTATAACATGTATTTAGTTTTTTCTTATTTTTGAATTTTATACATAGGAACATATATATCCAATAAAAATTGTAAAATATATATGTAATTATGGAAATGACATATATAATGAGGAAAAAGACAAGTTATGGGACAAGAAATGACAAAAAGTAACTTTTGAGGAAGATTGCAAATTATCTTAAGCAATTTAGAAAATTTGCAATTTCCTGAGCTTTAACAGCACTAACAGGGAGCATTTTGAAGGATGTGGTTAGAGGGTGTCTGTTGGTTTGTCAAAAAACCATGTAACTCCAAAACAGCTGATATTAAAAGATAGGTAGCAGCTGTCTTGTAGTTCTTCATATTGTTGCCTCAAAGATGACTTGAAATAGTTCAAAAGGAAGAAATTCCAACTTTCTAAGTGTGTTTGACAAGTGTTGAGTGTTTTTGTTCTAAGATTTTTTATTTTTAAATTTATTTTAGAGAGAGAGAGCAGGGTGGAGGGGCAAAGGGAGAGGTAGAGAGAAAATCGTGAGCAGACTCCCTGCTGAGCATGGAGCCCAGCCTGGGGCTCGATCCCATGACCCTGAGATAATGACCTGAACCAAAATCAGGAGTCAGATGCCTAACTGACTGAGCCACCCAGGCGCCCTGCAAGTGTTTTATGTAAAATGACACTAAAGAGTATTATGTGAATGCATGACCCAGTGGTAATAAACTTCATTTTGGCCATAAACTACTGAAAGAGGGAATTCTTTGTTCAACAAATGTCATTTGAGTGCTTACATAGCATAGGCTTTAGGATCCAACAAACACTGGATTCTTCTCTTGATGTTACCACTTGAAGCTGCATGACTTAACAAAAGTTATTCAATTTTTTGGTGTGTCAGTTTTCTTGTCTGCAAAATGGAGGTTAATAATGGTGTTGTTGGGATAATTAAATAAGATAATGTATGTAAGATTTTTAGTACTATGCCCAGAACATGGTGACCCTTCAATAAATGCTATCTACTAGTATTACAAGCAATTCACCATATAGTGGGCTAAAAATTATATATGTGGCATTAGTTGGTGTTTGGGCCTATGCTCCACTCACTCCAGGATTCAAGCAAATGTTGTATGGCAGTTGAGCTAGTGGCCAGGTGTTAAGAAGACAGGAACCTCCTGAAACTTTTCCTAAAGGAAAAGAAAGTTAAGAAGGACAGATTTCTTTCAAGGAAAAGGTGCTAGAGTAAGAAGGGAGGGTAACAATGCCTGATACTCAGAATATTCTACTGGCCACAACCTCTGACTATAATACAATTAAATTAAAAATTAATAAAAAGGTAACATACATTTTATTTGTTAATTTAAAAATGTAATGTTAAATAACCCATGCAACCAAGCAGAAATCATTATAGAAATTTAAGAAATCCTAAACTGAGTGATAATCACAATACCAAATATCAATACTCGTGGAATGCATCTGAAGCAGCATATACAGAAAATTTTTTAGTTTTAAATGTTTGTATTAGGAAATAAGAAAGGGTGGAAATTAATAAGCTTAAGAGATAGACAAAAGAAAAATTGAATAAACAAAAGAAGGAAGTTTAAAAGGAAAGAGCAGAAAATAAGAAACTGGAAAGCAAAGATACAATAAGAAGGAGCTACAGAGCTGAAAGTTGGTTATTGAAAAGACTAATAAAACAAACTTCTGTTGAGATAAAAAAAAAAGAGAGAGAGAGAGGAAGGCCACACATAATTAATATTAGGATCAGAAAAAGGGAAATGTAATAGATTCAGTAAATATTTAAATAATGCATAAATAGTAATTACACAAATAAATTTATGCCAATACATTTGAAAATTTAGATCAGAAGTTCAAAAATTTTTTTGAAAAATGTAACTTAGCAAGACTTAAGAAGAAATAAAAAGCCTAAATAGTTCTATCACCAGTAAAGTACTTCCAGTTGCGAATTTAAAATATTCCTATGAAAAAAATTAGACCCTTAAGATTTTGGGTGTGAATTATATTAAACCTTTAAGGAAGAGATCATTGTAACATACAAGTTCTTCCAAATAATAGAAAAAGAGGGTAAGTTCCCTGTGGTGAATCTGTCAAATGGACCTTTAAAATCTTTTCCCCCTTAAAAAAAAATAGGAGTTGCTTGGCTGGCTCAGTGGAGCATGAAGCTCTTGGTCTCAGGGTCATGAATTCAAGCCCTACATTGGGAAGGGAGCCTATTTAAAAATACATACATATATAAGCACGTACCTAAGTAAGTAAATAAATAAGTAAACAAGTAAATAAATAAAATCTTTCTCCCCTTTTTCCAAGAGGAAGAAGGCATCTGGCCGCCTAGCCAGAGAGTATGGTTTTCCCTCTTTTGTAGTTAGATGTGGTTATTTGAATAAGTTCTCCCCAACTGAAGAGCAGAAAGTAGAAATGCCATGTCCTTCCCTTGCCAGAGCATGTGAGCCCACTCCACTTTCTTTCCCTCCTAGTGGAAATATGACTGTAGTTGCAATCTCACTTCAACCAAAAAATGAAACAAAGTCCCAGGAAATGGCTTAGAGTCAAATTGGAAGAAACCTGTATTCCTGAATGACTATAAGGACTAGAGCCACCTGGCAAGTTGGAACATCCATCTTGACTTTTACATATTAAATGGAAACCTGTATTAATATGAAAAACTTCTGGGGTGCCTGGGTGGCGCAGTCGTTAAGCGTCTGCCTTTGGCTCAGGGCGTGATCCCAGAGCTCTGCTGAGAGCCTGCTTCTTTCTCTCCCACTCCCCCTGCTTGTGTTCCCTCTCTCCCTGGCTGTCTCTCTCTCTGTCAAATAAATAAATAAAATCTTTAAAAAAAATGAAAAACTGCTGTGCACTGTGTCACTTAAAAAAAAGATAGAAAAGACAAGCCATAAATTGAAAAAAGACATATGCTACACAGGTAACTTGTAAAAGATTAGTATTCAAATCATATTTAAATGTCTAAAATATCATTAAGAAAAAGGCAATTTTTAAAAGTGAATGCTATAACCACATTTTTAAAAAATAATTTTTATTTTGTTATATTAGTCACCATACATTTATACTGATGAGGTTTAGGACATGCCATCCCAAAATATGGCAATTTGGCATATTGAATATTTTAAGCTTAAGGAATTTGAAAAACAGCAGAAAGAAGAAAGTCACTCTGACCTCCTCCTTCCCTTACCCTTTTTCCCGGAAACAGGTCATAAAGTCCTCATGTGAGAAGTGCCCTCCCTACACCCAGGGGAAAGGAGCATTCTATCTTCAAAGGCAAAAGGACACCAAGAAGAATGCTAACAAATGGGGCTTGCTAAGTGACCCCCAGTTTATTGCAGTTACCTCATACTCCGTAACCTATCATATTCCTCCACAACATATCATGTTCCTCCATTATTCACTCTTCAATCAAACCTAGCATAAAAGTACTCATTTATTTCTACTCTAAGCTTTATTATTTTCCCTCTTCTGCTGCCTTTGGGCTTCATTTGTTGTTCTTGTTAGAACTTCTTTAGGTGTAAGATTCGGTTATTTATTTGAAATTGTTCTTGTTTCTTGAGGTAGGCCTGTATTGCTATATCTTCCCTCTTATGCCCACTTTTGCTGCATCCCAAAGGTTTTGGACTGTCATGTTTTCATTTTTCTTTGTTTCCATGTATTTTTAAATTTCTTCCTTAATTTCCTGGTAACCTATTCATTCTTTAGTAGGATGTTCTTTAACCTCATGTATTTGTGGTCTTTCCAAATATTTTCTTGTGGTTGACTTCAAGTTTCATAGAGTTGTGGTCTGAAAATATGCATGTTATGACCTCAACCTTTTTGTACTTGTTGAGATCTGATTTGTGGCCCAGAATGTGATCTATTCTGGAGAGTGTCACACGTGCACTTGAAAAGGATGTGTATTCTCTTGCTTTAGTATGAAATGTTCTGAATGTATCTTTTAAGTCCATTGGTCCAGTGTGTCATTCAAACCCATTGTTTCCTTGTTGATTTTCTGCTTAGATGATCTGTCCATTGCTGTAAGTGGGGTGTTGAAGTCCCCTACTATTATTGTACTGTTATCAACGAGTTTCTTCATGGTTGTTATTAATTGATTTATATATTTAACAGCTCCCAAGTTGGGGGCATAAATATTTACAGTTGAGGGGCACCTAGATGGTTTAGTTGGTTAAGCATCTGATTCTTAGTTTCAGCTCAGGTCATGGTCTCAGGGGTATGAAAAAAAGCCCTGCATCTCACTCTCTTGCTTAGCAGGGAGTCTGCTTGAGAGTCTCTCCCTCTGCGCCTTTCCCCACTTGCACGAGCTCTCTCTCTAAAATAAATAAAAAATAATAAATAATAAATAATACATAAATATATAAAATATTTTACAAAATATTTGCAGTTGTTAGATCTTCTTGTTGGATAGTCCCCTTTATTATGACATAGTACCCTTCATCTCTTGTTACAGTCTTTGGTTTAAAATCTAGTTTGTCTGATGCTATGGCTATAAGTATGACTGATATGTCTACTCCAGCTTTTTTTTGATGTCCATTAGGATGAAAAATCATTCTCCATTCCCTCACTTGCAGTCTGTAGGTGTCTTCAGGGCTAAAGTGAGTCTCTTGTAGGCAGGTCTAAAGTGAGTCTCTTGTGTTTTTGTCCATTCTGATACCCCATGTGTTTTGATTAGAGCATTTAGTCCATTTATATTCAGAATGATTATTGTTAGATGAATTTAGTGCCATTGTATTACCTGTAAGGTTGTTGTTTCTGGAGATTTTCTCTATTCCTTTCTAGTCTTTGATGCTTTGGGTCTTTCTTTCCCACTCAATGAGTTGCCTTTAATATTTCTTGCAGGGCTGGTTTAGTGGTCATAAACTCCTTTAGTTTTTGTCTGGGAAACTCTTTTTCTCTCCTTCTATTCTGAATGACAGCCTTGCTGGATAAAGTATTCTTAGATGCAGATTTTTCCCATTCAGCACTTTGAATATATCATGGCACTCTCTTCTGGCCTGCCAAGTGTCTGTGGATAAGTCTGCTACCAACCCTTATCTGTCTACCCTTGTAAATTTGGATTTCTTTTCCCTTGCTGCTCTCAGGATTTTCCTTATCTTTGTATTTCACAAATTTTACCAAGATATGTCTTGGTGTTGGCCTGCTTCTATTGTATTTGATGGGAGTTCTCTGTGTCTCCTGGATTTGGATGTCTGTTTCCTTCTCCAGATTAGGAAAGTTTTCAGCTGTAATTTGCTCAAAAAACCTTCTGCCCCCTTTTCTCTCTCTTCTTCTGGGACTCCTATGATATGAATGTTATTATGCTTTATGGAGTCACTGAGTTCCCTAAGTCTGTTCTCGTGATCCAATATTTTTCTTTCTCTCTTCTTTTCAGCTTCATTATTTTTGATAACTTTATATTCTATATCACTTATTCATTCCTCTGCTTCTTCCATCCTTATGGTCATTACATCCAGTTGGTTTCACATCTCAGTTATAGAATTTTTTATTTCAGCCTAACTAGTTTTAGTCTTTTATGTCTGCAGTAAGGGACTCCCTGGTGTCTTCTATGCTTTTCTCAAGCCCAGCTGGTATCCTTATGATTGTTGTTTTAAATTCTGGTTCAGGCATATTACTTATATCTGTTTCAATTAGATCCCTGGCCATGACCTTTTCTTATTCCTTCTTTTGGTATGAATTCCTCCGTCTTGTCATTTTTGTTTGGATTTCCGTCTTCTTCTCTATGTTAGGAAAGCCTGCTATGTTTCCTGGTCCTGAAATTAATGGCTTTATTAAGAAGAGGTCATATACTGTCCAGTGCCTATCACTTCAGGAAGTGTTTCTGGTGTATGCTGTGTGTACTCTGCTCTTTCCCTCAGTAAGTCCTATGCAGAGTTCCTCCTTACCTGTGGTGGGTAGTGTTTTTCCTTGCCCAGTGTGTGGCAAGTTATAATTAGTCTCTCTTTGGTCTGCTTGTTAAAATAAGCCTGATCCTATTTCCACTAGAGCTGAAGTTTTGCAGCACTGTATGTTTAGTAGACTTGGTGTGAGGGGTGATTTTGCTGGTCTGGGGAGGGCCCTGCTGCTGCTCTGACTCTCAGGCATACTTGTTCTAGTAAATAAGCCCCTGCAGAGTGAGTAAGTAAGCACCTCAAGCCTCCACTGTGGACACTGCTACTCACTGAAGTCCCTCTGTACTGATAGGTGGGGGTTAAAAATGGCATCAACCCACCTCTCATCCCCGGATAGGGGAGTTCTCACCCCTCAATGTCCAGCAAGTCCTCAGAGAGGAGCAAACAATCTCCTGTTGTGTGTCCCATACATCCCTCAGATCCCTGCCTTCTCCCTGTCTGTGTCCAGGCCATCTGCCCACCCAGTGGTGTAGTGCTCCTGGGTTTTCTCTCAGGCACACCAGCTGAGTTTCAAAATGCCAAAATTTTAAGGACCAAGCACAGCATGAACCTGTACTGATCCTCTTGGGAAGGGACTCACCATGCTGTGGCTGGTGCTGGTTTGTCCCAGAAGGGCAGTTGCATAAGCATGCAGGGGCTTAGAGTTTAGAGTAAAGTGCAGCAAAAAGCCAGTGTCTAGGTTAGCTGCCCTCAGCAGGTGTCTCTGCCCCTATGCTAATGAATGGGGCAGCGCAGTGGCACCCACCAGCTCTTTTGTCCCCTGAGAGGCTGGGTCACCTCCCAGATGCATTCCAAGAAGGGGAACTATCTCTCACAGTGTGACCCCGGGGAATCTTCAGACCACACTTCCACTTCCAGGCCTCTGCCCTCCTTCTCCATAGGAGCACCACTATACCCACCAGCCTCCATTCCTGCCAGTCGGTGGGCTTCTAAAATTTCCATTTTTGAGCCCCGCTGCTTGTAAAAACTCACAGTAAACAGCCTTTTTAGTTTTCCTAGTCAATGGTTTGGGGGAAGTGTTTTTCTTGTGCAACCCCCTGTGCACTGCTTTTTCTTTCTCTCTCTCTTTCCTCTCTCTGTGATCAGGGCTCCCTCCCCTCCTCAGCATCCGAGATTCTTCTCCCCCAAATCATGTCTCTGCACCTCCCACCTTCCACAATGCGGTCTCTTTTCTCCCTGTAGTTGTGCAGTTTGTTCTCTTGGTCTTCAGATCAATTTCTTGGGTGTTCAGAATGATTTGATATTTATCTGCTGTGTTTGAGGGATGAGGCAACCTTAGGGTCCCCCTACTATTCCACCATCTTAACTCCTCCTCCACCATTTTAATTTCTAAACTAAGGAACAGACCATAGAATGGATGACATTCCAGGACAGCATGAGAAGCTTGCAGGCAGGCCAGTTTGCCCTTGAAGGGTAGCAGAGTATAGCACCCTAACATATGCCTTTTTGGCATATTATTACGTATTATTATTTTGAGCTAAAGTTACTTGAAAAATAGCAAACGTAGGATGAGACTTTCTTTGAATTCCCTTTATCTATCTATAGACAGATCCTCCAAAAGGAACTCAATTATCACCGATCTCTTCCTCTGGAGTTTCATCAACCAGAGAAAATTGGTTCTTATCACAGGAGAAACTAGAAAACTATCACAAACTATCGTATCTCCCGTCTATTCTTCTAAGGGCCCATTTCTCTTTCCTAAATATCATTTACTCTCCCCTCAGAAGTCTAATCCTCCCTCCCCTTCACCTAGTGACTATGTATATTAAAAAAAAAAAGACTGTATGTAAGCTCTTAAATCTCACTGCTTTTTAAAGTATTCATTCTTTTTTTCCCCCTGTAATTCCCCTGTGCATGTAACATTAAAAATTAATAAAGTTATCTTTTCTCCTGGTAATCTCCCTGTTGTCAGTTTATTTCATAGATCCAACTATCGAACCTAGAATGATAGAGGGAATATCATTTCTCTTCTAAACCCTCTACAAACAGAATTCTCTCTCTCTTCCTCTTTTCTTTTTCCTTTTTCTCTTTCTCCTCCCTCTCTCTTCCTATCTTCACCAACCTCATATCCAGTACATTCTTAAACTACACCACTTTGATTTGTGATTCACAAAATGCAAAAAGGGAAAATTTTGAAAGAGAGGCTGCTGCATCCACTTCCTAAACAATTCATTGATTTAATTTTGCATATGAAAATATTTCAATGTTAAGTAGTCAAATCATTTCACTGATTAATCTTATGATATGTCTAAATGTTCCCAAAGCATTTTGGCTATTAGTGAATGAGCCTTTATGAAACTATTGACCATACAGATGTGCTTCTGGTGAAAAGCCAGTGTAAGGCCATACGGCTGATGCATTCTGGGTTAAAGTGGTACATAGCATATACCAATCTGACTTTATTTCTTCTCTAAAACTACAATAGTGGTATTATTTTAAAAAACATGAAAGCACTGAGATGGGGGATAAGAACAACAAAAACCTTTGGAAGCTGGGAAGCAAACTGATTCAAAATAACTTAGAAGAACTGAGAATCTCTGGCAACAGTGGGAAAAAATGAAAATAGACAGTACTATATTACAGAAACACCAACAGACTCAGATCCTCTCCCTCTTTTCTCTCCCTAAATCCATGGTATTGGATGACTACTTCTCCATGACTCCAGTGGAGGCTGGGAATCTCTGGAGAGGATAAAACTGTGTCTCTGTACTGGAGAATAGTAGCTAAAATTGAGGTGATTGGTACCATGCAAAAATGGAGGTTTACATTATAGGGGCCAAGGGCAGGCTGCCCCAAGCTGAGCCACTTTGGCATAAAGATGATTTCAAGTTAAAAGTAATCCAAACCCGGCATATGCAGGAAAAGCTCTCTGCCTCCCTCTCAAATGCTTAAATCTACATTGGAAAGAAGAGCCTATACAAGGAAGAGAGCTATTAACAGAGATTTCCTTTTACCTAAGGAACTTATCTGCACAAACATCTCCTTTCATCTTTCTGCTAATGGCCTCCCTCCCCTTTGTATCCTCTGAACCTACTCCTCTCCGTAGCTTATATAAGCTTCATGTTTTGCCACATTATCTTTGGAATTTGATGTCTGTGTGGATTCCCTATATGTACACTTATTAAATTTTATTTTCTCCTGTTAATCGGTCCCGTGTCAATTTGATTCTAAGTTCAGCTAGAGGGACCATAGGGCAGAAGGAGGTCTTCCTCTCTGGCAACATAATCACATGCATTGTGCATGCTAAGACTCTATCTTCTGCTCCACAGTACTTATTAACTATTCAACGCCCAAACTATGGCAGCTGTATCTTTACCCTCTAGGGAGGATATTGACACACTTTTTCTACATGCAACCCAAGAGAGAAGAAAGAGAAACTGACATTTGGGATTACCCAACAAAAAGAATGGCCCTAGAGTAAACTCAAAGTATACAAGAGCTCTCCATGTACTCAGAACTTCCAATCAACTCTTTAGTCTTTTGCTCTCAATCATGAGCAGAAAGCTAAAGATTACCAGAATTCTAAAGAAAGTCTCTATCATGAAAGATAAAGACCAAGCAAACAGAAAACGCACCTGTTGAGGGAACAGAATATGTAGGAGAAAGAAAATGTTACATTATTTCTGTTCAAAGCTTCCCAGAAGAGATCACCAAAGAATTCTATTATGATTACAACAATAAATACCAAGCATAGTTTATTCGAAATGTGCCAGACAGGGGAGACGCTGGCCAAATGAAATCAGTCAAATGGACTCTGAGAAGCTTTGGCACTTGAGTTTTATAAAGTTTTGTTGGGGAGGAGTTAGTCAAAGGATGGTTTTAGGCGGAAGTTAGCAAAGATGGGGGAGGGGCAGGAAGGAAGGGTAGGGCTATGACAGGAAAGAATTGGTTAGAATTTGCAAAAGACTTGAGTCTCTGACTGCTTTGATAGGCTAGGCAAGGCGGTTGTGAAAGAGTCTGTGGTTTTATCTTTCCTGAACACATGAGCTGTTGCTGAAATTGTCTGTCTTGCAAATTGTGGTTTCTGTGCTTTTTTTTCTTTTGTTTTTTAAGTTGTGGTTTCAGTAGTTTTCCATTTCTCGGTCCTGAGAGAGGTAAGAGAAGGTATTTTATTCTTAAAACAAGAACAAGACAGTATTTTTAAAAAGAGGAACGTTCATAGAACAAAGAGAAGCTTTTGGAAGTTAAAAGTATGATAAGAAGTGAAAACTTAATAAAGAATTGACATATAAAATTGAAAAAATCACATAGAAAGAACAGCAAAAACACAAGGGGATATGAAATAGGAGGAAAAAGGTAAGAAAATTAAAGCAGTCTATGAATTTTAGCAGCCAAATAATGGGATTCCAGGAAAGAAAAAACAGAGGGGAAGAAATCAACAATGAAATAATTCAAGGAAAATTTCCAGACCTGAAGGACACAAATTTCCAAATTGAAAGAGCCCATTTTAACAGATTAAAATTATCCTACACCAAAGCATATAATTGTGAAATTTTAAACATTTAGAACAAAAGATGAGATTCTCAGTCTTCCAAAAAAAGGACAGGAGGAGATAGGGGGAAAAAGGAGAAACAGGAATCATAATTGCTTTGGGCTTCTTAGCAGCAATGTGATGTAGGGAAAGAAAAAAACTTTCTTTAACCCTGTTAGGGTTCCTGGCTGGGTTTGAATATTAAACTGACAAAGACGATTAACAGGAGAAAGGCATACAAAATTTATAGAATTTTTACATGTACATAGGAACCTTCACAAGAGAATGAAGGCCAGAAGAAGTGACCAGAGGAGAAAGCTTTTATACCCTTTAGACAACGGGACAATAAATTTGTGAGGAATTGACAAGACAAAAGTATTTGGGTTATGGGTAGTAAAGGGTAAGTAGCTAATAAGGTTTGTTTATACAGGTTTCTGGGCCTTAAATTCCCTGTCTCTGGATATTAGAACACATCCCTTCCTCATGGTACAAGGAGGGTATCTTTCACATGGAAGATTTACCTCCTCCTTTGGAGGAAGAGGGGGGTACAGTGGGAAGGTCAGAGTGACCTTCCTGCTTCTGCTGTTTTCTTAAGCTCCAAATTAACATATGCAGTATGCCAAGGTACCATATGTTGAGGTTGTGTGTCTGGAGCCCCATCATTGAGATGCTAGAAGACAGTACAGCAGTGCCTTAAAAATTCTGAAGGACAATTTATTTGAAAAAGAGCCCTCTCTATTCAACCAAATTATGAAACAATTGCTTCATATAAATACATAAAAACTTGCAAAGACTTTTAAAAAAAAGGAAAATCTTTCCAAGATTATAAAAATGCTCTCCATATACCCTTCCTTAAGAAACTACTGGAGGATATGTGCCACCAAAATGAGAAAACTAAGAAAGAATAAGGTATGAATATAGAAAATAGGAGTGAGGCAAAGCGAATATCTGACATGGCAGTGAGAGGAAATCACAAATAAATAGCAGGCACCAAGTGTAGAAGGCAACTGATCCAGATTGGGGGAGATATAACTGTAGACACAGACATGCTAAAAATGTCATCCCCAAGATGCCTACTGCCATGTTAAACCTGAGCTCATGATCTTGTCCACACTTGGTTTGTTTGTATAGCTTAGCCCTTCTCCCTTGCTACCTGGCTCATCTGAGAATCATCATTTTACCTCACAGAAGAGTTCTGCTTTGATCTACTCCTGAGAGTCAAAATGTAGGCCACACTTAGCAGAAATAGAAAATACAGAACATTCCCCACTCCATGACCATATTCCTGATGGATATCCATTCCTGGGCTTACGCACTACAAGCCTGTGTATGTTTTTCAGGACCCTGTCTTCAGATGAGGCTCTTAGAAACTGTCAGAAGATGCTCAGTTCTACCTTGTGAGCTTTCACTGAACAGTGGAAATATAGCATTTTTCTTATCTAGATAGTTTTTGTTCTTGCTGTACTCATCATTTCACACCTAGAAACTACACAGTAAATTCTTTCTTAATGTATGACAAATGGTACCCCAAAATAGAATTGCACAGGATTTGGGGTCTTGTTATTGCCAGAGTAATGAAATGACCAGGTGAATCTGCAGTTAGCTTGCTGGGAATTCGGGGGAGCTGGGAACCAACTCCAATTACTTTATGGTGTAATTCCCATTAAAAGTTTTTTTTCCTTCTCTATGTGTTGAGAGATTTAAAAAAAAAAGTAAGTGTAAAAGTTATAAAGAAAGTCAGGGGCATGATTAACATGAAAATCAGGAGAGAAGGACCGGGAGAGTGTTTTCTTTGGGAGGGAATGAGGGAGATATAGGCAAATTACCTTAATAAAATCAGAACTTTCCTCCTTAATTTGTAGTCTGCTTCCTTAAAGAACAGCTAAAAGCCCCATTGATCAAGCAAAACTAAGTTTGGCTTATTGCAATAAGGAAAGAGCACATTGACAGAATCTTTTTTTTTTAAGATTTTATTTATTTATTCAATAGAGATAGAGACAGCCAGCAAGAGAGGGAACACAAGCAGGGGGAGTGGGAGAGGAAGAAGCAGGCTCATAGCGGAGGAGCCTGATGTTGGGCTCGATCCCATAACGGCGGGAACACACCCTGAGCCCAAAGCAGATGCTTAACCGCTGTGCCACCCAGGCGCCCCACATTGACAGAATCTTAATAGCATCTTGAAAGGGAAAAGTCAGGAGACAACATTTAAAAGGTTTTAGGCCAGGGCAGAGTGATTTTATGGTGGGTCTGACAAAGCAGGGAGTTGAGGGGGATTAAACAAAATGTACCCCATTAGAGTTTTGAATTGTTTAGAAGCACCAGATGAGGCTCTTGAGTAAGTACTGACTAGTAAGCTTGATGAATAAGCTACTTTAGTTGGTTCATGGTTTTATTTTCTATGAATAAGTATTTCTTGAAGAGAGTAGCTGAGTTATTTTTGCTTGATCCTAGTATTGATAACACAAAAGCAGGGAAAAAATGATTTCTTCCAGAATTATTTAACACAGAGACAGAGAAATATGTTGGTTTTCATAACTACTAAGATCTGAATAAGATAGAAACTGGAGAATATTGGAATATTTTTATTGAAAGTATAAGTCCCACTGGCATCATGGGAGGGGACTGTACCCAATCTCAAATCTGACTCAGATTTGGAAACATTTACAAATATTTTTCTAGATGAGTCTATGCATATATTACATTATCTCCTGCAATACCCTCAATTCCAGTTTAGGCAAACCTCTCCTTGATCTTAATAGCCAACATACAATGATAAACACTTTTTCCAGGATCTTAGAGTAAGACCCCCAGAACATAGGTGAGAAAAGAGAACACTGCATTTGCTGGCAACTAGAAGGTAAAGGGATCTTCAAAACGTACCACTTTGGCATGTAGATTACTTTGAGCTGAAATCAATCAAGGCCCAAAAGACTCGGGCTTTTATCTCCCCCTTAACTGCCTTAAAGAATTTAGATAGCATGGTCCAGGAAGAGAACTATCACCAGAGATAACTCTAAAGAATATGGGCTAGGTGTGGTAAACTGAGGAGAAGTTTGTCAGGGTCTAGAGATCAGATTCCTCTCTGTGACCATTCTCTGCATGGCATGGAAAACATTTGTTTATCAAACCTTTGGTTTTCCCATCTTCCTGTGAATTGTCTTCCTCCCTTTTGAAGTCTCAGAACCTGACCTCCTTCTTCTTAGCTCAAGATGACATATAAACTTCAAATGCCTATCTGTGGGTCTCACATTCTTATGGGGCCCCATAATACACAATTAAATTTGTTTTTCTCCTGTTAATCAGTGTTATGTTAATTTAATTAATAGACCAGCCAAAAGAATCTAGAAGGATAGAGAAAAAATTTCTCCTCCCCTACAAAGGTTAGTCAGAAATTGAGACGGCTCACCTCCTTCCACTTTCTGGTAGTTAACAGAAAGTTAATGAGTTATAAAGGAACAAAAATATAATGTGCAAGGTAAGGCAAATGTTCTGTTTCTAGTTATCCAAGGTAGATGGCTTAAGAGTTAATTAGGTTCAAGTTTAGCAAGGAACCTACAATTTAAGGTAATCTGGGAGAATACATTCTTTATTCTTTGGTTTCCATTCTACCTAGAAAAATGTGCTTTCATCTGAGGCCTGCAATTCTGTTATATGAAAGCTGTAAGAGATTTTTTTTCAATTTTATTATGTTATGTTAGTCACCATTCGGTACATCATAAGTTTTTTATATAGTGTTCCATGATTCATTGTTTGCATATAATACCCAGTGCTCCATGCAATACATGCCCCCCTTAATACCCATCACCAGGGTAGCCCATCCCCCCCCACTCTCCTCCCATCTAAAACCCTCAGTTTGTTTCCTGGAGTCCATAGTCTCTTATGGTTCATCTCCCCCTCTGATTCCCCCCGTTCATTTTTCCTTTCCTTCTCCTAATGTCCTCCATGCTATTCCTTATGTTCCACAAATAAGTGAAACCATATGATAATTGTCTTTCTTTGCTTGACTTATTTCGCTTAGCATAATCTCCTCCAGTTCCATCCATGTTGATGCAAATGGTGGGTATTCATCCTTTCTGATGGCTGAGTAATATTCAATTGTATATATGGACCACATCTTCTTTATCCAGTCATCTGTTGAAGGGCATCTCAGCTCCTTCCACACATGCACCCCAATGTTGAAAGCTATAAGAGATTTTTACACAAGTTAAAGAACAGCAAGAATAGTAACAAAAATATATTTTGTTATTTGTTCTGGGAGACCATATTCTTGCCATTTGGTGATCTTCCACAGATAGTCAAGCTTCTGAGTGTCCATTAGGATATCCTAGGACATGCAAGAGTCCTGCATTATTTATCCTGATATGATGTTAGAGAAAGATACGTTAACTTCCTGAAGTTCAGCTTTTGATCTCAGGGTTAACTCTGGACTTTGAGACCAGCCTGCTCTCTTAAAATCCCAAATTGTGACCCAGAAGAATTGCAAATTGTTAAAAGGACATTTATGATGAATTTTGTCACTCCAGGAATGTTAATCTAAAATTTTCAAGTGTCTAATGTACTTTAAATAAATATTCTCCTAGACAGAATCCTAAAAGAGGAATTTATGAGCCAGTAAACTTGGAGTTACCCAGCCCTTTACACTGAAGATTGACCCCTTGAAGTCACTTAAAACACTAATGTTTAATTTCCTTTCTATTTTGAAGTCTTCAAACCTTGACTCTTTAAGAGTGGAACACTTGACTATTTAAGAGTGGAACCCTTTCGGATAGGGCTTGATGAAAGATTAAGTGAAATGCAAAAGCTAGATGGGATATTTACCATCTTTGAAATTATCTTTAAAGGGCAGGATGGAAACAAATTTTGTAAAACATAATTTGCCCATATTTAGCATTTATGTTATTTCCATATATGTTTCCTCAAGTAGATTCGATTCAAATGAAAAGGGTTTTGTGTGCTGTTTTCAAGGGGACAGAGGGTTGAGAATGACTTTTCAAGGTCTAACTTGAAAATCAAGGCAGAAAGAATTGGTGACAGTTATCTAAATGACTTTCCTTCAAAATATATGGCATTATTCCACAGTGCTTCTATTGAACATGGCCTCGGGGGTTAGAAAGACTTTGGTTCAAATCCTTGTTCTGCCATGTGTTGCTCACTGGTCTTGGAACAATTAACCGCTCTGAGCTTTAGTTTTTGCATCTGACAAATGGGAGTAATAATGGTGTCTATGTACTGCGTCACTGAAAACATTAAAGTGACTTAAGGAATATAAAACAGTGCCATGCTCAATAAATGTTAGTGTAGTTTCAGTGACTCCCCAGCATTATCCTAAAAATGTTAATGGTGAAACCTTAATCTGGCTCATTCTCATCACCCCAGTGTACCACACTACATATACATTCCTCCACAAATTATAATGTTCTTTTGTCTCTATCTTGTTCATGCCTTCACCTCCTCTACTCCTAGGGTCTTTATTTTCTCAGATTCATTATCCATTTCTTAAGGCTCAACCCTGGCATTACTTCTCTGAAGTCTCCATTGATTAGGTTAAGGTGCTCCTCATATGTCCTTGTCATAAGTCCTATTCATACCTATCTATATCTTTGTATTTACAACTTAGTTTGTTTAAGTGTCATGAGCTCCCTGAGGGCAGAGATTATGTCTTATCCATATTTTGAACCCCAGAGGCCAGTGCAGTGATTTGTACTTGGTAGATATTCAATGAGCATTGGATAAATGAATAATAATGCTCAGACAAATTATTTCCAGGTTCTAATCCTTTCTTTTGCAGGACCAAGACCTCAAGTTTCTTTGAACATTCAGGAACAAGCAAGCTTAAGGGAACTGATTCATACTAAATAGACTCTCAATGTAGTGTATAAACCAGAATGCAATTTTTTGAAAAATTTTTTGAAAAATCTTATCAATGCATTGTCTCCTCCAGAAGTAAGTCTTTAGTAATAATCAATATAATTTCTTAGGAGCCTGGTATGCTCTAGGTACTGCCCTGAATTCACCAAGAATGAGTCCATCTCTTGAAAATGAACCAGTTTTGGGCACCTGGGTGGCTCAGTTGGTTAAATATCTGCCTTTGGCTCAGGTCATGATCCCAGCATCCTGGGGTGGAGTCCAGCATCAGGCTCCCTGCTCAATGGGGAGTCTGCTTCTCCCTCTGCCCCTCCCCCCATTCATTCTCTCTCTCCC
This sequence comes from Ailuropoda melanoleuca, assembly GCF_002007445.2. Lineage (NCBI taxonomy): Eukaryota > Metazoa > Chordata > Mammalia > Carnivora > Ursidae > Ailuropoda > Ailuropoda melanoleuca. The sequence goes on from NC_048233.1 coordinate 28,191,652, forward strand.
TCTCTCTCTCAAAAATAAATAAATAAATAAAAAAAAGAAGAAGAAAATGAACCAGTGTTAAGTAGGCTATTGAAATGGCCTTGAGAAGCTTGAAAGTCAATGTATTAGTTTATAATTACATTGAGATCAGAATGCTCAATTCGATATGAGGAGCACATTTTCTTCTAGCCTTCAAGTTATCCAGGAAGCCAATCACAATCAAGGGCCCAATCATTAACTTATAAGGTAAAAATCACTGTGGCAGAGAGAGGAAATACTATAGTTAGGAACCCTATGATGTGAATGTTGTCTCTAAAGACTGACCTACCTTGAAGCCAAATCACAATTAGAATAAAAGAAGATAAATGATCATATGTTTACTGGTATGAGGCTGAAACAGAGAAGTTTTGTTAAAGGGAACTAAACGCCAGTAGTCTGTTACTTAAAGCCTCCTCACTGCAAGGGTACCAAAGAAAACTTGTAAATTTGGTTTTTACACTGTTTACCTGGCTGAGCTACCACCCTCACACTGACTTTTCTATGGATGAGTTAATCTGGTTGGCAAAAAAAAATTTTTTTAAAGAACCAGAAAATAAATGTTTGCAGCTCTGTAGGCTATATAGTGTCTGTTGCAAGTACTCAACTATGCCATTGTAACATAAAAGCAGCCACAGATAATACATAAATGAATGAGCATGGCTATGTTCAAATAAAACCATTTATGGACACTAAAAAGTGACTTTCATATAATTTTCATGGGTCATTAAACATTATTATTCTTTTGATTTTTTCCCCAACCATTTAAAAAGCCACTCTTAGCCCACAGGTTATACAAAAATAGGTTGCAGGTAATTTGTTAACCCATTATCTAGTCAATAAAAAAGAAGCAGGCTAGGTGGTGTGGCCTAATATTAATAAAGAAATAAGGGAGTTTCAAAAGGCAGTTCCCTAAATTATTCCTTAAAGTAGTCCCAGGAGAGTGACAGTTTAATCCAATTATAAGGTTGGGTAATCTCATTATAGAGCCCCTATACAAATCTAGGATGCCTAGTTATTCTGTTGTTTTTTAGGACAGATTGCTAAACCTCTCACTTATTTGGACCTCTCTCATGTTAGCCTCTCTCCCCAGGATTTCTATAGCAGCTGACTTGTTCTGTAAGCATCCTTCAGAATACAACAATGATCATTTTCCCTCTGCCTGGATGCTGTGCTACTCTACTGCTATTCCCCAACAAAGAGTTACTTAGGTCAATATTATTGGATATCTGTTGGAGAAACAAAGAAGTGTAAGACAGAAAATGTTCCTGTGCTTAAAGAATTCCCAGTCTCAGTAGAAGGCAGATTTTCTTCATATAACCCATGATTGCCAACGAGCTTTAAAAAAGAGTAATTTGTCAGAGCCCTAATCTCTACTAACCTCTCCAAAGAGCCACCTTAACTAATATAACCTTTGATATAAATAATTAATGTTAACGTTAATGTTAATGGAAGCTAACTTAGAAGCTGTCTTTATTGATATACACTGTCTTTTGTCAATTTATATTGCCATTGCATTATGTGACTCTTTAGGACATAACTCAATTAGATGATTAACAAAATATTACATATTAACATAGACAGGTTTTAGAATATTAAACTGACAGTCATTTCATATTTTCATACTTATATGCTTGAGTCACCATGGGTGCGTTACATGAATACTTACCTCATTGGTTCCATCAATGTCCTTCTTTCATGGTGGATTACTTTGTATTTTAGCTGACTTAACTGTAAGATTCTACAGTAGAGTAACTAGGGTCATTTCTATTTTGTTTTTAGCAATTGTTATTGAATTACTATTTTAGAGTGAGATTTTAATAAATTGATTTTGAAGTTGAGGGGGTGAATCAATGTGTGGGGTAGTGGGTGAGGGAGTGGGTCTGTCTGTATTGGGAACATCAGAGCGGTGCCTTTCAGCTAAGTAGTACAGCTGGGGTGTGTGTGTGGAGAAGAGGATGCCTGGTGATGAGTTAAAACTTCATGCAGGATAAACACATCAGCATTCTATGATTTCATTTTACATCTCTTTTATTTCATTCTGCATTCCAAAGCAGTATCAAATGGAAAATGACATTTGGATGTCTTCCATTTTCTTACAGAATTTAAATTTGTTCCTTAATATCAAGATTGCTCCATTTCAGAAATCTCACACTCACTGTTCCTTCAATTAAAAAACAAAATTCAGGGTGCCTGGCTGGATCAGTCAGAAGAGCATATGACTCTTGATCTCAGGGTCATGAATTTGAGCCCCATGTTGTATGCAGGGGTTACTTAATTGAATGAATAAATAAAAACTTTAAAAAAATAAAAAAACAAAATTCAACTAAGTAAATTGGAAGATCCAGCTGACTTCATTAAATGATTCATGAATCTGGCAGCCTCCAATCTAACAAGTAGAAGGGAAATCCACTGAGCTAAGCAAAGGAAGGTTTTTAAAGGCAGAGAGAAGGCATAAAAAAAGAAGAAAGGAATTTATTAGCAAGAAATGCATTGTTTAGGCAAGGTTGCCCTCCTAAGGGGAGTATGAAGAGAGCAAGATGGAGTCACTCATGTCAAGTAATGATGTAAACAGCTGATGGTGTTGAAGCTAAGACCAACTATCACCGAAACCAGCACAGACCAGAGGTACAAAGGACTGATAATCAGTAAGGCCACTCGAACCTGGAAAAACCAGGAGCTGATAATCACTAGAACCGGAAAGGGCCTGCAAAGGCCTAGCACTGATTAAACTCCTTTGAAAAGGGAGAACCACTGCATCAAACTGTCAGGCTCTCCAGACACTGACTCCTCCATATCTGACTGAATTTGAAAGGCAACTGCTGCTAAAGGCTACACCCAGTTGATCTCTGAACATTACAGAACCCTCCACTGCTAGAACATAATAAGCAGTACATGCCTAAAGCTGACCTGGACTGGACAGAGGCTTCACCTCAACTGTGTACTCAGACTGACTTCATTCTGTTTGGTTCCTTAACATCCTACCCCTTGTCGTATCTTGTCTGCTGTGTGATTTTGATTGTGTTTTCTTTCCTTAGTGTGATGTGTATGAAGCCAAGTTAAATGCATAATGAAATGCCAGTGAATTTGGAGTTCTGAACCTGCTTTATGATTGAATAAAGCTGACTTTGTGGAAAACACAACTTGAGTGTGCATCATCATAGTGTGACTGAACCAACATGAGTTCACACCTTAATGACTAACAGATAGAAACTACACCAGGTTGAGTTGTTGCAGAAAGTAAACTTTATTTGCAGCAAATAAGGAGCTCACAAGACATAACTTCCAAAGCTGCAACTCTACAAGCAAGGGTGGATGGTTTCCTTTTATTTAGGGTTAGGATGAATATTTGGAAAGGGGGTCCTCTCATGAATGTAGGCTTAGGAAACTCGATGACTCCTTAAAGTGTAATAACAGTTATATCATAGAAGTCCCAGAAGAAGGAAAGAAAAAGGAGCAGAAGGTTTATTTGAGCAAATTATAGCTGAAAAGTTCCCTAATTGGGGGAAGGAAACAGATTTTTAAATCCAAGGACAGAGAACTCCCATTAAATCCAACAAAAGCAGGCCAACACTAAGACATAACATAATCAAATTCACAACATACACAGGCAAGGAAAGAATACTGAAAGCAGCAAGGGAAAGAAATCTACAAGGGAAGCTGATTAGGTTTGCGCAGGTCTGTCCACAGAAACTTTGTAGGCCAGAAGAGAGTGCCATGATATATTCAACATGCTGAATGGGAAAAATCTGCAGCCAAGAATATTCTATCCAGCAAGGCTGTCATTCAGAATAGGAGAGAAAAAGAGTTTCCTGGGCAAACAAAAACTAAAGGAGTTCATGACCACTAAACCAGCCTGCAAGAAATATTAAAGGGGACTCTGAGTAGGAGAAAAAAGACCAAAAGCAATAAAGACTAGAAAGTAGCAGAGAACATCATGAGAAACACCAACTTTACAGGTAATACAATGGCACTAAATTCATATCTATCAATAATCACCTGAACGTAAATGGAAAATGCTCCAATCAAAACACATGGGGGAGGGCACCTGGGTAGTGTAGTCAGTTAAGCATCTGACTCTTGATTTTGGCTCAGGCTATGATCTTGGAGTCATGAGATCGAGCCCCACATTGGACTCTGCACTGGGTGTAGAGCCAACTTGATATTCTCTCTCTCCTACTCCTTCTGCCGCTACTCCCTCTTCACACTCTCACTCTTTTTCACAGAACAAAAACAAAAAACACACCTAGGGTATCTGAATGGATAAAAAAAACAAGACCCATCTATATGCTGCCTATAAGAGGTTCATTTTAGACCTAAAGACATCTGCAGATTGAAAGTGAGGGGTTGGAGAACCATGTATCATGTTAAGGAATGCCAAAAGAAAGCTGAAGTAGCCATACTTCAGACAAACTAGATTTTTTCTTATTTTTTATTTTTTTTAAAGATTTTATTTATTTGACACAGAGAGAACACAAGCCGGGGGAGCAGCAGTCAGGGAAAGGGAGAAGCAGGCTCCCTACGGAGCAGGGAGCCTGATGCGGGGCTTGATCCCAGGACCCTGGGATCATGACCTGAGCTGAAAGCAGACAGTTAACTGACTGAGCCAGCCAGGTGCCCCAGACAAACTAGATTTTAACCCAAAAACTGTAACAAGAGATGAAGAAGGATATTATATCATAATTAAGTGATCTATCCATCAAGAAGATCTAACAATTGTAAATATTTATGCCCCCAACCTGGAAGGACCCCAACATCTAAATCAATTAAAATAAACATAAAGAAACTCACTGATAGTAATATAATAATAGAAGGGGACTTTAACACCCCCACTTACAGCAATGGACAGATCATCTAAGCAGAAAATCAACAAGAAAACAATGGCTTTGAATGACATACTGGACAAGACGGACTTAATAGATATATTCAGAACATTTCATCCTAAGGCAGCAGAATACACATTCTTTTTCAGTGCACATGGAACATTCTCTAGAATAGATCACATACTGGGTCACAAATCAGCCCTCAAAAAGTACAAAAAGATTGAGATCATACCATGCATATTTTCAGACCACAACACTATGAAACTTGAAGTTTCATTCTTGATAAAAACCCTCAAGAAGTTTCATTCTTGATAAAAAATCCTCAAGAAAACAGGGATAGAGGGAGCACACCTCAACATCATAAAACTCATAAATGAATTACCCACAACTAAGATCATCCTCAATGGGGAAAAGCTGAGAGCTTTTCCTCTAAGGTCAGGAACAAGACAGGGATGTTTACTCTCACCATTGTTATTTAAGATAGTACCAGAAGTCCTAACCTCAGCAATCAGACAACAAAAGGAATCCAAATCATCAAGGAAGAAGTCAAACTTTTCACTATTCCCAGATGACGTGATACTGTAGGTAGAAAACTTGAAAGACTCCACCAAAATATTCCTGGAACTGATATACAAATTCAGCAAAGTCACAGGATAGAAAATCAGTGTACAGAAATCTGTTGCATTTCTATACACAAATAATGAAGCAACAGAACGAGAAATCAAGGAATCGATCCCATTTACAGTTGCACCAAAAACCACAATATACCTAGGATAAACCTAACCAAAGAGGTAAAAGATCTGTAGTCTGAAAACTAGAACACTTATGAAAGAAATTGAAGAGGACACAAAGAAATGGGAAAACATTCCATGCTCATGGATCAGAAGAACAAATATTATAAAATGTCTATACTACCCAAATCCATCTACACATTTAATGCAATCCCTATCAAAATACCACCAGCGTTTTTCACAGAGGTCAAACAAACAATCCTAAAATTTATATAGAACCACAAAAAGACCCTGAGTAGCTAAAGCAATATTGAAAAAGAAAAGCAAAGTTGGAAGCATCACAATTCCAGACTTCAAGCCGTAATACAAAGTACGGTATTGGCACGAAAACAGACACATAGATCAATGGAACAGAATAGAAAACCCAGAATGGACCTACAACTCTATTGTCAACTAATATTTTACAAAGCAGGAACAAATATCTGATGGAAAAAAGACAGTATCTTCAAGAAATGGTGTTGGGAAAACTGGACAGCAATATGCAGAAAAATGAAACTGGACTGGTTTCTTACACCACAAACAAAAACAAATTCAAAATGGATGAAAAACCTAAACGTGAGACAGGAAAGCAGCAGAATCCAAGAGAACACAGGCAGCAATCCATTTGGCCTCATCTGTAGCAACTTCTTACTAGGCACATCCCTGGAGGCAAGGGAAACAAAAGCAAACAGGAACTATTGGAACTACGTCAAGAAAAAAATCTTCTGGGGCACCTGAGTGACTCAGTCAGTTAAGTGTCTGACTTCAGCTCAGGTCATGATCTCAGGGTCCTGGGATGGAGCCGTGCATTGGAGCTTCCCACTCAGTAGGGAGACTGCTTGTCCCTCTGCCCTCCCCTGCTTGTGTTCTCGAGCTCTCCTGTTCTCCTGCTCTCATGCTCACATTCTCTCACCCTTTCAAATAAATAAATCTTTCAAAAAAATATAAAGCACCTCTGCACAACAAAGGAAACAATCAACAAAAGTAAAAGGCAACCTTCAGAATGGAAAAGATATTTGCAAATGACATATCTGATAAAAGTTTAGTATCCAAAATCTATAAAGAACTTATCAAACTCAACACCCAAAAAAACAAATAATTCAGTTAAGAAATGGGTAGAGGGGCGCCTGGGTGGCACAGCGGTTAAGCGTCTGCCTTCGGCTCAGGGCGTGATCCCGACGTTATGGGATCGAGCCCCACGTCAGGCTCCTCTGCTGTGAGCCTTCTTCTTCCTCTCCCACTCCCCCTGCGTGTTCCCTCTCTCACTGGCTGTCTCTATCTCTGTCGAATAAATAAATAAAATCTTAAAAAAAAAAAGAAAGAAAAATAAATGGGTAGAATACATGAATAGACATTTTTCCAAAGAAGACATCCAGATGGCTAAGAGCCACATAAAAAGATGCTCAATATCACTCATCATCAGGGAAATACAAATCAAAACCTGGATGAGATATCACTTTACACCTGTCAGAATGGCTAAAATTAACAACACAGGAAACAAGAGATGTTGGCAAGGATGGAAAGAAAGGGGGAAACCTCTCACGCTCTTGGTGGTAATGCGAACTGGTGCAGCCACTCTGAATACAGTATGGAGATTCCTCAAAAAATTACAAAAAAGCTACCCTATGTCTCAGCAATTGCACTATTATGTATTTACCCAAAGGATACAAAAATACTGAATTGAGGGGGCACCATACTGTTTACAGCAGCATTATTAACAATAGCAAAACTGTGGAAAGAGCCCAAATGCCCATTGATTGATGAATGGATAAAGAAAGTGTAGTGTACACACACACACATATACACAGAGTGGAATATTACTCAGCCATCAAAAAGAATGGAATCTTGCCATTTGCAACAACAAGGATGGAACTAGAGTGTATTATGCTAAGTGAAATAAATCAGAGAAGGACAAATACCATTACATATATGTGGAATTTAGGAAACAAAACAGATGAACATATGGGAAGGAGAAAAGAAAAGAGGGAAGCAAACCATAAGAGACTCTTTATGGATACAGAACAAACTGCAGGTTGGTGCAAGGAGGTGGGGGGGGGATGGGCTAGATGGGTGGTGGGTATTTAGGAAGACACTTTGTTGTGATGAGCACTGGGTGTTATATATAAATGAGGAATCACTACATTCTACTACCAAAACCAATATTACACTATATATTAACTAACTAGAATTTAAATAAAAGTTTGGAGAAAAAGAAAATCAAGATCCTCATCTGTTAATATGTCTTGTGTCAATTTAATTATTAGACCAGCCACAGGAACCGAGTGGGTTAGAAGGGATTGGTTGGGGACAGGGGATATTTTCCCCCTTCCCAAGGTGTCCATCTTTTGCAAATGGTATTTCAAAATAAATCCCCCAGGCAGTCAACCCATCCAGACAGACTGCCATGCTAAAGCTCCACTAGGAAGAATTTCAGGCACCTCTGCCCTTAGCCTATCTTGGGACTCTGAGGAAGGCTTCTAGGAGAAGAGAAGCTAAAATGAATTTTGGAGGATGGGTAAAATGAATTTTTGAAGTTCCAAAAAGTTGGAAGAATGTTCCAAAAGAGTATCAGTTACCTGAGAGGCTCACAAGTTTATGAAGAGCCTTCCTTTGTAAATGGTGCTATGGAACTTCAAATCTTCAAAACATGAATCGAATCCTGTTTGTGATGAAAAGGTTTAAGCTCCATTGGGAAAATTACTGTCTTCATTTATATTACACACACTAATCTGAGTACTCGGAGCACTCCACTTCACAACACTGGAGACACCAGACACCAGACATTTCTCACACATCATACAATTCTGGGACACCTGCTGGGTGTCCTACAATTTAACTCAATTCTTTTTTTTAAAAAAAGGATTTATTTATTTATGTGAGAGAGAGAGAGAGAAAGTGGGTGCGCACCTGCGCTGGTGCAGGCGGGGGGAGGGGCAGAAGGAAAGAGATAATGTGAAGCTGCTCTGCTCCCAGCAGGGAGCCCTACGATGGGCTTGATCTCATGATCCTGAGATCATGACCTGAGCTGGAATCAAGAGTTGGATGCTTAAACAACTGAGCCACCCAGGCTCCCCTGACTCAATTCTGACAATATCCACCTGGAAATAGCATCAGGTCCCACAGGTTAAGGGCTCAGTCCCATAAGTCCCATACTCTAATCTCAAACCCATGTTGTCAACCTGTGCTTCTTATAACAGGCTATAAATTGGAGGTTCACCCCATACTCCAATTAATTTGCTTAGAGCAGCTCACAGAACTCAGGAAAACAGGTAACTTATGTTGGTAAAGAAACAGTGGCCCAAAATGGGATCACTTGCCCCCACCACAGCAAACCAAGATTTAGCTCCCAGAAATGTGACATTTAAAGGATGGATCTGAAATTTCCTGATCAGCACTTGTGAGATTATCTCCATAATAAGTCTCCTGTATTCCCTTCCCCGCAAAAGGAGATGGCCTGGCCTGAAACAACCTGTCTTTTCTTTTGCTAATAACTTCCTTGTCCCACTCTCCTTTTGCCTATAAAAACCTTTTGTTTGGTACAATTCCTCAAAAAGCCTATCTATTTGTTAGAAGGGCTGCTGTCCAATTCATGAATCAAGTAAAGCCAATCACTTACTCAAATTTGCTCAGTTGAATTTCTGTTCTTTAACGTTTATAGATTACCAGTTTATTTCAAAGGCATTCAAGGATACAGAGAAACAGCCAGATGCAGACCTACTTAGGGCAAGGTATGTGGGAAAGGGGGGAAAGTATGCAGAGCTCCTGTGTCTTCTCTAGGAGTGCCCCTCTCTCAGCACCTCTACATATCCCAGCAGTTCAGGATTCATTACACAGGCATGCCTGGTTAAATCATTGGCCATTGGTGATGGATATGACCTTCAGCTCCTCTCCCCACCCCTGAGATGGGGGGTAGTGAGGAGAGACTGAAAGTTCTAGCCCTCTAATCACATGGTTTGTTCCCCTGGCAACTAGCCGCATCCTTAGATGCATTCCAAAAGTCTCCTTTTAACATAAACTCAGATGTGGCTGAAAGGGGCTTATTACATAAATAACAAAAGACACTCATCATTGCCCTGGAGCTATTTCAGGAACTGGGAACAAAAATCAATATTGTAAAGAAAAGATGCCCCTAAAACTGTTACATTGAAAATTATAAAGGTTTTGCCAGAACAGTAGACAGAGACTATAGATAGATAGATGATAGATAGATAGATAGATAGATAGATAGATAGATAGATAGATATTTCTTTTATAAATCACAATATCACAATGGCACAATCAGATTTGTAGTTTAGAACCTAAACTAGATGATTCATCCCAATTGTAACAAGGATAGGTTTAGTGGAGGCTGTAACAAGGATAGGTTTAGTGGAGGCAGACAGAGTCAGGCAAGACTGTGGTAATGAAGGCAGATACTCAGAAAGCCCTTCATAATTCACTGGTGATGAGGAAACATTGTAGTTAGAGGATCAGTCTGGACTCTCATTCTTCATAGTTTAAAATAGCTGAGTATGCAGTTTTAAGTATATCCTCAATTGTCTGGCAAGATCCCAGTTCATACCTGTTGTCCTGGCTTCTGCTTTCACTCTCAGTGGTAACCTGGTTTGGATCATCATTTATGAAGTCTCCCTATGATTTAAGCAACCCCAGCATAGGACACCAATGATTGCTAATGATTTTGCAGTTTTATGCTTCATCTGAACTTTTCCTCTCATTGTTTGACTTTACCCCTGTTACTGTTTCTTCTGTGAAATATGGATGGATCATATCCTCAGTATGTTCTTGTTCTTTTTAGGATCAGTGTTGCCAAGACCCCTTCCCACATTAACCCCCTAAGTCAGTGTGGGGGTTTAGTTTTGTCTTTTAGTCAATATTTTTTAACTTTGTTTGAAACCACATTAAAGTTCAATTTTTTTTTTTTAAAGATTTTTTTATTTATTTATTTATTAGAGATAGAGACAGCCAGCGAGAGAGGGAACACAAGCAGGGGGAGTGGGAGAGGAAGAAGCAGGCTCATAGCTGAGGAGCCTGACGTGGGGCTCGATCCCATAACGCCGGGATCACGCCCTGAGCTGAAGGCAGACGCTTAACCGCTGTGCCACCCAGGCGCCCCTAAAGTTCAATTTTTTATTACCACCCAATACAGACATAGACTTAAATGTAACTGAAACAAAAGTTTCACAAGATAATTGCAACGTAATCTTGCAGTACACTCTGACATTACATATTCTACTCTTGTCTGTTATATTCTAGCCCATTTCATTCCATTTCATTTTTTAATAGTTCTGGTGAAAACCTACCATGTGGCTTTATGAATTGACCAACGGGTGGTAACTTGAAAATTGAGAACCAGTGCAGTAGATTATCCTATCATTGTTTCACCAGCTAGACCCCAAGACCTGAGCTTTACTGCCCACCTCATGTGAAAATGTTGGGGTTCAGGAGCAAACAGTCAAGAAAGAAGTCTTGAGATGTCTTCAGTGCAAAAAGGTGGTTTTATTAAAGCACTGGGAGAGGACCCAATGGCAGAAAGGGCTGCACTGGGGTCCTGAGGACTTGCTGATTATGTGCTTTAAAGCTAGGAAGAGGTCAGAGATAGTGAAAGTCTCTAAGGAATTTGGAAGCAAGGTTTCCAGGACTTTGAAGGGCTAGCTATTGTTAGGAAAAAGTCTAGTAAAACCCTAGTCATCAGACCCTTCAGATGTATATCGTGGGCCACGTGCTTGGTGGATGATTGCTAACATATATCTTGGGGGCTTAGAGATAAGGAAGTCTCCAAAGGAATTTATATATATTAAAGGAGATTTACAGGATCCTGGACGTCAGGATAATATTAAGGTGAGATTTTCTTTTACCCTTAGCAAAGTATCAACATCAAGGCAGTTAAATGTCACTCTGCCTGTCTCAAGGACTTGTCAATGGGCTGTGAGTTGTAAGGAAATTTAACTTTTTTCTTTTGCCTTTGTTCCCCACATCACACCTACTTGTAATCACCAATCTTTGTCCCAAATTTTTCCTTAAATTAAATCCCCCCTTTTAGTAATTTCCACACCCAACATGGGGCTCGAACTCACAACCCCGAGATCAAGAGCCACATGCTCTACTGACTGAGTCAGCCAGGTGCCCCAGCTTATCTCTTAACTCAGGCAATGGAAAGCAATAGCACTTCTCAAGCAATAGCAACTGCCCTGACAAGACCTCCAGTGTCTCAGACTACCCAGACCAGTTTGAGCATAATCTCTGACCTGCACCGGCATAGATGGACAATGGAGTGACCTCTAGAATGACTCACAATTACCTTTACCTCATTATAATACTAAATTTTATCCTCAAGAGTACAAGCCTTATTTGCATAACATACAATGCATGTCTAGGCATGTTTCCTTAAGGCCCACGTATGACTTTATGCCTACCTCTACATATGATGACAATGATCCCCTTTTTAAATTTTTATCCTAGCCCTAAATAAAAGGGTTATCCTTTTTATCCTAACCCTAAATAAAAGGGTTATCCACCCTTGCTAGAAGAGTCACAGCTTTGGAAGTTACTCCCTGTGCTCTCCTTATTTGGTGCAAATAAAGTTAATTTGTGCAACAACTCAACCTTGTGTAGTTTCTATCTGTCACTCACCAAGAAGTGAACTCACGTTACTTTGGTTACAGTTGGATAGGAAAGGACATTTCTATTACCCCAAAATATTCATCATGTCCCTTTGCAATCAGTCTGTCTTTTTTTTTTTAAAGATTTTATTTTTAAGTAATCTCTACACCCAATATGGGGCTTAAACTCACAATCCCGAGATCAAGAGTCACATGCTCTACTGACTGAGCCAGCCAAGCGCCCCTGCAGTCAGTCTGTCTGACTCTGGTCTCCAGCAACTGTAGATCTGTTTTCTGTCATTGCATAGCTTGCCTTTTCTGTAATTTTATATAAGTGGAATCATATGGTATAGTCTTTTTTGTCTGACTCTGTATGCAACATAATACTTTTGAGATTCATATATGTTGTGATATGTATTGTTCATTCATTTTTGTTGGTGAGTAGTATTGTACTGCAGTTTATTCATTTATCAGTTGGTTGTTTCCAGGTTTTGGATATTATGAATAAAACTACAATGAACAGTTGTATACAAGTCTGTGTTTTCACAAAGACATGTATGTTGTTTGGATGTTTTCATTTCTTTTGGGTAAATATCTGAGTTAAATTGTTGGATCATGTGGTAAGTATATGTTCACTTAATAAAAAAATACCAAAAAGAAGAAAGGAAAGAGAGAGAGAGAGAAAGAAAAAGAAATAACCAAACTGAGAAAGGGGAACCCTCTTGCACTGGTGGTGGGAATGCAAACTGGTACTGCCACTCTGGAAAACAGTGTGGAGGTTCCTCAAAAAAGTTAAAAATAGAACTACCCAATGACCTAGCAATTGCACTACTAGGAATTTACCCAAAGGATACAAAAACACTAATTCAAAAGGATATATGTACCCCAATGTTTATAGCAGCATTATCACAACAGCCTAATTAAGGAAACAGCCCAATGTCCACTGATTGATGAAGATAAAGAAGAGGTGGTATACATATATGTGTGTGTATATTATATATATATATATATACACACATACATATATATAATTATATATATATATATACAATGTAATACTACCCAACCATAAAAAAGAATGAGATCTTGTCATTTGCAATAACATGGATGGAGCTAGAGAGTATTATGCTAAGTAAATAAGTCAGTCAGAGAAAGACAAATACCATATGATTTCACTCATTTTTGAAACTTAAGAAAAAAACAAATGCGCAAAGGGGGAAAAAAGAGGGGGGCAAACCAAGAAACAGACATCTCTTAACTGTAGAGAACAATTTGATTGTTACCACAGGGGAGCTGGGTGGCGGGGTGGGTGATATTGGTGATGGGGATTAAGGAGGGTGCTTGTTATGCACCAGGTGTTGCATGGAAACAATCACTATATTGTACACCTGAAACTCATGTTACACTGTATGTTAAGTAAGTGGAATTTAAATACAACATTAAAAAAAGAAAAGAAACTAACAAACTAACTTGTACCATTTTTTATTATTTTTACCAGTAATGAATTAAAGTTCCAAATGCTCCACATTCTCACCAACACCTGGTATTGTTAGTCTTTTTAATTTGAGTCACTCAAGTGGGTGTGAAGTGGTATTTCATGGTTTTAATTTGCATTTCCCCAATGACTAAATGATGTTCTTATTTGCCATTCATATAACGACTCTGGTAAAGTCTGTTTTCACACTTCTGCCTTGTTTTTTATCATTCTTGCCAGATTTGTGTATTCTTTTAAAATAACTGTTGCTTTTAAGTTGGATTTATTTTTGCTGTTTTTGTGATTGTAGGGTTCAGGACATGCTACCCCTAAATATGACACCTTGGCATATTGAAAATTTTTAAATGAAGGGGTTTGAGTAAACAGAAGAAGGAAGTTCACTTGGACCTTTCCTCTGTCTTCTTCCCCTGAAACAAGTCATAAAACCATCATATGAGAGGTGCCCTCCCTCTGCTGAAGGAAAGGAGAGTACTTATCTCCAAGGACAAAGGAACAGGGAGAAGAATCTAAACAAACAAGCCTTCTTATGTTTCTCCCAATTTACTGTCATATTTCTAAAGGACTGCACACTTTTCATCAAACCTAGCTTAAAATACTCAGGTCTAACTGTTTCTTTGGGTCTTCATTTCCTTATGGAGCTTTCAGTGTCACACAAAAAGATATATTAAATAAATTTGTATGCTTTTCTTCTGCTAATCTGTCTTTGTTTAATTTTCAGACCGAACTGGGGACCCTACAAGGATCAAGGAAAACTTTTCTCCCCTACATTGATTTATTGTAAGTGTTTACTTACTGATTTTTCTGCTTTTATTTTTTGAATACAAGATTTTTAAGTTTGTATATTTCTATTACTTACCTGCATCCTGCATTTGCCATCTGTAATATTTTTTTAAAGATTTTATTTATTTATTTGAGAGAGAGAGCAAGCATGAATGGGGGGCAGAGGGAGAGGGAGAAGCAGGCTCCCTGCTGAGCAAGGAGCCCTATGTGGGGCTCGATCCCAAGACCCTGGGGTCATGACCTGAGCCAAAGGCAGATGCTTAAACAACTGAGCCACTCAGGCACCCCATCTGTCATGTTTTTATAATCATTTGGCTCACTCTTATGCTGTTGGTGGGAATGCAAACTGGTGCAGGCACTCTGAAAACAGTATGGAGGTTCCTCAAAAAGTTACAAATAGTACTACCCTATGACCCAGCAATTGCACTACTGGATATTTACCCAAAGGATACAAAAATTCTGATTTAAAGGGGTACATGCACCCTGACTTTTATAGCAGCATTATCAACAATAGCCAAACTACGGAGAGAGCCCAAACGTCCATTGTCTGTTGAATGGAAAAAGAAGGTATGGTATATATACACAATGAAATATTACACAACCATCAAAAAGAATGAAAGCTTGGCATTTGCAATGACATGGATAGAGCTAGAGTGTATTATGTTGAGCAAAATAAGTCAAAGAAAGACAAATACCATATGATTTCATTCATATGTGGAAGCTAAGAAACAAAACAGATGAACATAGGAAAAGGAAAAAAAAGAGAGAGGGAACCAAACCATAAGGGACTCTAAAGGTAAAGAACAAGCCGTGGGTTGATGGAAGGAGGCGGGTGGGGGATGAGTTAAATGGATGATGAGTACTAAAGAGGGCACTTGTTATGCTAAGCACTGGGTGTTATATGTAAGTGATGAATCACTAAATTCTACTCCCGAAACCAATATTGCACTATTTGTTAACTAACTAACTAGAATTTAATTAAAATTTGAAAAGAAAAAAAAATTATTTGGTTCAACATACTATAATTTCCATTCTGAATTCTTAATTTGTGTCTTTCTTAATTTCCTAGCACATGGAAATTTTCTAGTTATCATTTTATTATCTACTTATGACTTAATAGCATTTTATCAGAGAATGCCATCTATGTGATTTCAATCCTGGGAACTTTGCTGAGGCAAACTTTGTTTGCCTTATGACCAAATACATATTCAGTTCATAAGTTTCATGTGTGCTAAAAGAGAATTTTTTTTTTGCAGTTGTCAGTGCAGTTCCATGTTTTCATTATGTCAAATTATATACATCATATCTTCTAACTTGTCAAATATTTTCTGTTAGTTACTAGGGAGTTAAGATAAATTCCTTCACTATAATTATAGATTTATCTGTTTCTTCTGGTGATTCTATCAGTCTACACTTTATGCATGTTTTTAAGGCTTTGATTTCAGGTACCTATGAAAGAAATTCCTACCTATGTTCAAAATAGTGAAATTGCAGAACAACAATGGCAAAGAGGTTATCACTGGGAATAGGAGGGAAAAGAGATAATCCTCAAAGAAGCAAAGTTAGTCACACCTGGCTTAGGGGTACTGTAATCCACAAAACAATGAAATGTTCTCTTTAGGGTGCTGAGAGTAAGTAACTGACAACCTGGAATTCTAAACCCAATGAAAGTATCTTTCAAGAATGAGGGTAAAATAAAATCATTTTCAGGCAAATAAAACTGAGTCTCCAAGATAGGGAAAGCTTAGCCAGAAGGAAAGTAATCCCAGATGAAAGGTCTAAGATACAAGAAGAAACAAAGGGTAAAAAAAAGTAGTAAAAGTTTGAATAAATCTAAACACAAATCAACTATAAAACGATGATGTTTAATGATTTGTATATTGAAAAGAAAAAATCCATAATAATATTATATGTCACATTCATCTTCTGGAGGAGATGAGGATATTTATTAACTTCAGACATTGTAATTTAAATGATCACATGGCAACATATAGGGTAACCACTAGCAAAAACCAAAAACCAAAACCACATACCAAAACCAAATAGGATGCATAACTTCCAAACTAGTAGAAAAAATAATAAAATTAATCCAAAGGAGGCAAAAAGAATAGGAAGTAAAAGCAGAAACTAGGATGGTAGATTTTTATGAAACCAATTTCATAAAGTAAAGGTAGATGAACTTGATGCCTTCGTAGTTAAAAGAAGAAGATTCGATTGTAAAAATTCATTTATAGGCTGCATGCAAGACTTTAGAAAGGTTGAAAGTAAATGGTAATAGAAAAGAATAGAAGTGAATAGATGGAAAAGGTATATAGGCAAAAAGAAAACCAGCATAGCTATATCAAAATGAGAACAATAAAGTCCAATACAAATAGCATTATTAGAAATAAACAAGACCTGGTTCTAGCAGTGATCAAGATAAGGATATAAGGGATACCTGGGTGGTTCAGTCAGTTAAGCATTGGACTCTTGAAATCAGCTCAGGTCATGATCTCAGGGCCAAGGGATTGAGCTCTGTGTCAGGCTCCAAGCTCAGCATGGAGTGTGCTTGGAATTCTTTCTCTCCCTCTGCCCCTCCCCACTGCTCGCTCTCCCTTTCTCTCTCTCCCTTTCTCAAATAAATAAATAAATCTTTTTTAAAAAGATAAGGATATAAGACTATCCATGGCTCGCTCATCCTTATGATTATATAATTTGAGCATCAAAACACAGTGGTATCTCTTATATTTTCTATTATCACAGCAAAGATTTGTACATAAAGCATCTACTTTTCTCTTCTTCACTTTCTTTTTTTCCTCTCCTTCTGTTCCCCCATTCCCCCCTTCTTCTTCCTTTTTCCCTCTCTGCTCCTATCCTCTTCCTCTCCCTTTCTTTTTCCCTTTCTCTCTTTCTCTCTCAGGAAGAGTGGAGGATAAAAATAAGACTCCTGAGTTAGGGTAAAATAGAGATTTTCAAGGCATTAAACTTATTTCAGGGGCACCTGGCTGACTCAGTCAGTGGAGCATCCAACTCTTGATCTTGGGAGTCAGGAGTTTGAGACCCAGGTTGTGTGTAGAAATTACTTAAAAAATAAATAAATAAGTTTATTTCAGTAAACCCTTACCAGCATTAATCTTTTGGGGGGGAAAAGTATAATGTTTTATTTAGATTATCTGTAAAGTTGAATTGGGGGGGATTTGTATTTCCTCCTTTATGAATTATTGTCTCATATCCTTTGCACATTTAATGGCATTTTTGCATAGTTTATACCTGGCTCCATCAAAGGAGGGGATTACCACTCAATATCTGTAACTAAAGAGAAATAGGATCTTGCTACTTACTTAAGTAAGGGAAAATTGTATGATAAGGCACAGTATCCTTGAAGAAAGCAAACTCCTTGTCTTATGAGGTTCTTGGGAAGCATTTTTCTAGTGGTTGTATTGATTATAGAGGCAAGAGTGGGTTTACATCAGCCTTAGAAATGTGATTTCTGCTAGTTCCAAAGCAGAGAGTGGGTTATTCTGATAAGCCTTTGTGGGGGCCCAGGGCAGACCATCCCAAAATATGCCACAATGGCATAATGATTATTTTGAATTACTTGAAAAGCAGCCAGTGCAAAAAAGGGCATCTTGACCCTTTGTCTTCCTGAATGCAGGAAATAATTCTGCCACGTGAAGGGCACCCACAACTTTACCTAGAGACTGAGAGAAGTATTGTTATCACCAGAGATGAGAATTCAGGGTTGAAGAAGCCTATATAGACAAACCTTGTTACTTCTACTAATTTACTATTTCAGCCCAAATTCTCTTAAGAATTCCTTATTAATTAAAGGTCACAGCTTTCTTTGTCCTATCAATTCCTCACAGATTTCTGTTTCTTTGTCCAAAGCATATAAAAACTGCCTGTCTTGGTCATTTCTTTGGGTCTCACTTTTATCATTGGGCCTCCATGTGTACCTAATTAAGCTTTATTATTATTATTATTATTATTCTGTCGATCTGTCTCATGTTAATGTAATTCTTAGAACAGCCAGATGAATCTTGAAGGATAGAGAAAAAAATTTTCCTCCCCAACACCTTGCTGACCAGCTGGCTTTCAGCAATATTGCATTGCCTCTGATTGGCTTTCAAAGGCATTTTCACAAAAGCAAATTGATTAACAGAGTTGCTCGTTATCATGGCCATAGAACTGTGAATCTTTCTTCGAGGAGCCTAAAAACTTTCTAATAGTTTTTTATATTAAGGATATTAAGCTTTTGTCATGTTGTTTAAATTTTTTTTTAGTTTGTCTTTTAATTTGGAGATTCTCCAAATGTAAAAATCTATAGTTTGTCAAATTCCCCTGTCTTTATGTGCCTATCCTTTCAGTTTAAAATCTTTCAGAACTCATGACAGAAGATGGGAATTTTCCATTTTTTATCATTAATTTTCATTTTTAAAACAACTCTTTATACTGATTTATAATAGCCTCATATCTATATATTTTGCTTCCCCTAAAATTCCAAGCTCCATGAGGTCAGGGTTATATCTTTTTTTTTCTCCCACAGCACATATTACAGTGTATGTGAGGTATGTGAGTTGGCAGTGTGAATCCTGGATTGGAACAGGATTAAAGACTGCAGGCTATCTATTGGGGTAAGAGTTAGTAAGGTTTGATGTTAACCAAGGACAAGTTGGATATGGAAAAAGATTTGAGAAGAGGTAAATGAGGATCCAAATTTGATAGAACTTAACTTGTTCACAAAACTAATTCTCTTGGGTAGCAAAAATTTCTATCATATATTTTTTAATAACTCCACTTTTTGTTTGTTTGTTTGTTATTAATTCAGTGGATTGGAAACAGTGAAGTTCTCTTGTGGGATCTTAGTAAAGTAAGGTGGTTAACCATAGAGACTTGTCTTGTAAAAAGAGTCCTTAACAACTGAACTTAATAAATCCCAGAGGATTAGAAGACTGAGGACTCAGGTGGCAGCTTTATTTAAATGGCTACTTCTAAACTTAGCGGACAGAAGTAACCATTATTAGTGTGTTTACCCTAGGGTAGTCCCCAAAGTTGCCTAAATCCCCAAGCCATACTGAAGCCATCCTAAGGGTAATAAAAATCAAGTTTTCCTTTTCCCAAAAGAGTCTCAAAAATTTTTATACTTGTTGTATTAGGTTAAAAGACAGAATATTCTACATCTGGTCTTCCCATTATGTGAGATAATGAATTTCCTCATGATGGTGAAAGAAAGGAGAAGAAAGGAAAAGAGAAGAAAAGAAAGGAAATTAAGGAATGGAGGGAGGAAAGAAAGAGGCAGAGAGGAAGGAAGGAGTGAGAAAGGAAGGAGGAGGGAGAGAAAAAGAGAACAAAAAAGAAGAAAGCAAATAGCCTAGAAATGAAAAGTCATACTCAGTGACCTAACAGATGTGAAAGAGTAAAGCCTGGAGTCTAGGTTTCCTTGAAAAAAGTGCTCTGCCAGTTATGGGCTAATTGTATAATGCTATAGTTTGGGGATGCAAAGAGATCTAGAAGCAACCTAGTTCAACACCTTGACTTTTTAAAGAAAAAATCAAATGCTTAAAGGTTAAATTACTTCCTGAAGTTAGTAAGTACCAGGATTGGAACTATAATTCAGATCTTCTGATTCATAAACTAATGGTGTGTAGTTTATGAGATGCCTCATTACACACCCCAACCCCTGTCTCTTAGTTCAATAGCTAATAGGTGAGAGAGCATACTCAGCTAAACAAAGAGTTTAGCTACTTTTTAATGATTCTGGATAAAATGATCTCTCTGGATGAATTCCTGAGGATGTAATTAATATTTCCCAGGAGTACTAAAGTCAATTTTTCAATTCCTTATGCACCTCACATGATCTGGGTTCGTTAGGACCTATGAGGAAGAGAAATCATTTATGGTGGCTCTGGTAAATATATACTTTGCTTCCTACATCTTGCAAAATAATGAATGGGTATGGAAAATAAAGTTTTTAAGAAAAAAATGGCTTTATCTTGGTTAAGTGTGACTTTTCCTGGTAGGACATACATGCTATTCATTTGCAGTGGTCAAAGACAAAAGCCACACAGTAAGAAGATTGATTTTATTCAGATCAGAGTATCTCAGTAGGGTGGTACTACCTTAGACTTTTATAGGCAGGGGTAAACAAGCTACAGTTCGGGCGATTTACAGCGGTAGTTGTTTTGTAAGCAGGGGAAGTCTCAGTCAGTTATTGGAGCAAATATTTTTCTCTCTAGTTGGCTAGTTTCAAGGAGACAAATAGTTCTAATCTTAGCTGAAAATCAGGAGACAAAGAATGGGAAGTTGGTGAGGTAGAAAGCAGGTTCAGGCAAAGGGGAAGAGTATGTGTCTGGCCTTGTCACAGCCTTTACCCAATCAACAATTACTGAATCACTCGTTCTTTCTTTCTTTCTTTTTTTTTTTTAAGGAATTTCTTTTCTCTCTTTTTTTAAGATTTTATTCATTTATTTTAGAGAGAGACAGAGTGAAAGTGACAGGGGGTGGGGGAGGTTGGTGGTGGTGGGTGTGGGAAGGAGAGGAAGAGGGAGGAGGAGGAGAGAATTTCCAGCAGACTACAAACCCAGAGCCCGACATGGGACTCAGTCTCACGACCCTGAGATCATGGCCTGAGCCAAAACCAAGAGTTGAACACTTAACCAACTGAGCCACCCAGGTGTCCCTGAATCACTCATTATTTTTTGATTAAACTAGTAGTTTCCTAAAGTAACCAGATCTTCCACTGCCTTCATCTAGTCTTGGGGGATCTCTGTTAAAAATTAATTCATGAAAAATATAACAGTTTCTTGTGAATGCTTTCAAACTTTTAGTTACCAGTGTTTTTGCAATTAAGGTTGTCCACCAGGAGCTCTCAGAATGGATAGACTTCAGTAAGTAGCCACAAGTAAGATAAACATAGGAATAAATTGGAGGATAGTGTGATGGCTGTATAACTTTGTGAATGCACTTAATGCCACTGAATTATGCACTTAATGCCACTGAAATGGTTAAAATGAGGGACACCTGGATGGCTCATTTGGTTAGGCATCCAACTCTTGGTTTTGGCTCAGGTCATGATCTCATGGATCGTGAGATAGAGCCTGGAGTTGAGCTCCCCACTCAGCAGGGAGTCTGCTTGAAGATTCTTTCCCTCTGCCCCTCCCCCACTTGCACTCTCTCTCTCTCTCTCTCTCTCTCTCTCTCTGTCTGAAATAAATAAATCTTTAGAAAAAAACAAAAAAGTTTAAAGTGGTAAATTTTATATTATATATATTTTACCACAATTTTTAAAGCATATAGAAAAAAAGAAATTAGAAAACATAATGCAAAGATCTTTATAACAGTAAGAGAAATTAGACTATCTAGAAAGAAAATTATAAGACTGTATAAAAAGGCATAAAAGAACATTTGGATAAATGGAGAAACATACTGTGTTCCTGGATTAGAGGACTCAATGTAAAAAAAACAAAAAACAAAAAACAAAAGCACAAGAACGTTCCCCTCTAATTTATCTATGCATTCCATACAATATAAAGGAAGTCTTTATAGAATTTATATATATATATATATATATATATATATAATATAGGTAGACAGACACACATACACACATGCAAAAACTGATTCTATAATTATCAATGATCTGGAATGAATTATTCAGTAAGAAGTATTATGACGAGTAACTAACCAACTGGAAAGTGATAGTTGAACTCCTACAACTTACCATACACCAAAATTAATTACAGGTGAATCAAAAATGTAAACTTAAAACTGTAACGAAAACGAAGAAAAGTTAGACCTCTCCTCCCCAAATACACTGAAGTCTTAGATAGGCATGACATAAAACAGAAATTCCGAATGACAAATAGGTAAGGTTCTAATCCCCATAATAATCAGTAAAAGCATAATAAGTTGTGTCTAGTCTATATACCCACCAAAATGAGTGAGTTTATGAAGGTTGATAAAACCACATATTGGTGAGAAAGTGAGCAATGGGAACGTTTGTGCCCTTTGTTGGGAGTGTAAACTGGGACAACTTCTTTGAGAAACAGTTTGACATTAAACATACCCAACAACTCCAAAATTCCACTTGTATCAATTGAAAAGAATATAATTTATTAATAAAAGAGGACATCTGGAGGGCAGGTTCACATAAATATTTTTAATAGAAGAATAAACATAGGGACATGCTTTACTAGATATCAAAATATAAAGTTATTGAAACATTGTCATATTGAAGCAGTTATAAACAAATTGACCGCTGAAAGGGAAGGAAGTTCAGAAACAGTTAGGGACATAGGTTTATATTGTGTAGTTACCTAAAGTTTCTTCTCAAATCAGTGGGGAAAAATGAACTATTCAGTTGTCTGTTCTGATGAAAAAAAGAGAGATTCATACATCACATCAAAAATAAATATTTTGAGGGCCGCCTGTCTGGCTCAGTGGAAAGAGCATGTGACTCTTGATCTTAGGGTGGGGAGTTTGAGCCCCATGTTGGGTGCAGAGATTACTTAAATCAATGAAACTTAAAATAATAGTCATAATAATGATAATGATAATAATAATAATAACAAATATTTGGGATGGGGGAGACTTAAAAAATCTAAAGATAAAGATATAAGGTTATCAGAAAAAATTTTTTAGAATACCTTTATAATTCTGAAGTGACAGGGAGTGGCGTGCCCGCTCGCGTGGGTGTACCTTAAATATGCATTGTATATACATTTTATATATATTTAAAGGAAATTTATCTCAAACTTGGAAAGAGGTAATATGATAAGTAGTTGTTTTTTTTTAATACACGCTAAGTCTGCTTGCCCCCACCTTACCTGAAACTGGGTTCACCTCTTGCTGGGTGTTGAGCCAAAAAAATACAATCGCGCCAAAGAATAGGAAAAGGAAGGGTTTTACTTCCAATAAGTAAGGAGGACACCAGGGCTATTTCCCAAATGAACAAATCTAGGGAAGTTTTAAACTAAGGATGCATATATATTCATGAAAGGGCTTGTGCAAAGGGGGAATTTAGCATGGAATTGGGGCAAAAGTCATCTTAAGTTGACAGAGTTTAGATCTTAGTTGATCGAAGTTATGAGGGCCAGCAAAGGTCAGAATCTCTGGCTCCCACAGGTCTGGTATTTGAGTGCTCAAAGGGGTTTAAATCCTGCAAAGATAACTCAAGAATGTGCATAAGGTCTATCTTTACTTTTGAACCAGTGCTGGGAGTTTTACTACTGATTTATTGTCTCGGATATGATTAGGCTATCTCCTGGCCTGATAGTGGCTGTTTGTTCTTACATTCTTTTGTTCTCTTAAAATCATTAACTACTGAGGCCTATTCTTCTGCCATTTCAACATATCCCAGGAAGTTCTGCAAGAAATGTGCTGTGGACAAGCAGTGCTGATCAAGCAGAAATCACAAGATGGCCAGGCTCTAAAATGACTTTTCTTATGGCAAGAAAGCTATGTCTCAGCTTTCTTTTTCTGGAGACACCCCGCCCCCCCACTACACTAAAGTGATACTCTTGGGAAATGACACTATATATTTGACAATAATCAACATTTGATGAAGGTGCAGAAAGACAACTGCTCTATAAGATTAGAAGTTAACATGTAAACCTATACGTTCTTAGGATACTTACTACCCGGTAGAGATGTTAACCCCAAATGTGATAGGCCTTTATTGCTCTGAAAAAGTTAACCACTTTTATAACCAATTTTGCAATCTTATTTGGAATTGCTTTCTCCTCTGACCATATAAATAAGACTATGTTCTTCAAAAGCTTCTCAAGCCAGCTCTTTTCTTACCTGCCGGTTCCTTCACAATTCAGTAAAAGCTTGGCATGTGCAGGGGTGCCTGGGTGGCTCAGTCGGTTAAGCGTCTGCCTTCAGCCTAGGTCATGATCCCAGGGTTCTGGGATCCAGCCCTGTGTTGGGCTTCCTGCTCAGCAGGGAGTCTACTTCTCCCTCCACCCCTTTGCCTCCACGCTTGTGCTCTCTCTCAAATAAGTTAAAAAGGAAGGAAGGAAGGAAGGAAGGAAGGAAGGAAGGAAGGAAGGAAGGAAGGAAGGAAGAAAAAAGTTTTGCATGTACTAACAGATTTATCTAAGAATGTTGCCTTTCAATATAATTGTATATTCACAGACAAGGCTCTGAAAGGAATATGCAGAAGAAAATTGGACAGTGGTTTTACTTATGGGGATGCAAGTAGGAAATTGAATTTTTGCATTTCTTTATTATTTTTGTATTTTATTACTTTTGTATTTTAAACATCCCTTAATTGAGAAACACAAAAATGTTATTGTGTCAATAAAAAGGAAGTATAAGCAAAGAAAACAGAATGTTTCCATGAACTCTGTGTTCACTAGAGAAATGATTTAGCAAACTATGATATTTTTTTCCCTTGGAAAAATATTCAATCATTAAAATTATTTTGTGAAGATTATATTTTATTTTATTTTTTTTTTTTTAAAGATTTTATTTATTTATGTGACAGAGAGATAGCCAGCGAGAGAGGGAACACAGCAGAGGAGTGGGAGAGGAAGAAGCAGGCTCCCAGCGGAGGAGCCCGATGTGGCTCGATCCCGGAACGCCGGGATCACGCCCTGAGCCGAAGGCAGACGCTTAACGACTGCGCTACCCAGGCGCCCCTATATTTTATTTTATTTTATTTTGATGATTTTTTTAAAATTTATTTTTAATTTCTTTTTTAAAGATTTTATTTATTTGAGAGAGAGAGTGTGTGTGTGAGAGACAGCACAAGTGGGGAGGAAGAGCAGAGGGAGAGGGAGAAGCAGGATCCCCACTGAGTAGGGAGCCCATTGTGGGACTCAATCCCAGGACCCTGGGATCATGAACTGAGCATAAGGCTGATGCTTAACCAACTGAGCTGCCCAGGTGGCCCTAAATATTTTATTTTTAAGTAATTCTCTATACCCAATGTGGGGCTCAAAATCACACACTCTACCTACTGAGCCAAGAGGCACCCCAAAGATTACATTTTAACATGTAAACCTATTATTTAAAAAAAAAACCCACTATGCATAGAAAAGAAATCATGGGAGGAAAAAAAATGTATTCATGATAGTTATCTTTAGGTAATAGGCTATTAATATTTTATTTTATTTTTCAGTATTTTCCTCATTGTCTAATGAGCACATTACTTTAAGAAGGAGGAAAACGTTGATATAAACAGAACATAGCACGTTTCAGCATGCCCTGACTCTTTTCTTTGAGGATGTGTGATGCAATAGTTTGACCTTTTGTGACTTTTACAAAAACTTATAGTTTGTGTTCCCTCCCACAACTAAGAATTTTACCTCACATAGTGGATATTTGATAGGTGATTTTTTTAGAGTGCAAGTTAACACTTTAAACTGTGATTGAATTAAAGTCTTGCAAGTTTTGACTAAGAAGACAACGTTTCTGTACTGTGTTTTTAATCAAAGGAAATTCTTCAGATGGTTTATCTATTTGGAAAATATTTTTTTTAATAGACATGGGGAGGAAAAAAGCTCTACCTTATTAGGTTTAATACCTGGGCATATGCAAATTAAACAACAGGAGAAAAGACACTCATTTTTTTGTATAGGGGTTCACAGAAAAGAAGTGAAGCTCAGAGAAGCAGAGCTTATATACTCTTTTAACAAAAGAAGGGGAGTTTGGGCTTTAAAGGACAAGATATAGTGGGAAAGTGAACCTAATGGAAGATAAGGCTATTTTAATAAGGTTTTGTTTATGCAAACTCATCCTGGTGATGGTTCCTTGGCTTGGGCAATAAGAGGCACTCTTGTTTCTCTGGTGGTGGTGGTTGGGGTGGGGATGTGATTCTTAATGTCTTCAGCACAAAAATAATCCTTATGCCTGGGGCACCTGGGTGGCTCAGTTGGTTAGGCATCTGCCTTTGGCTCAGGTCATGGTCCCAGGGTCTTGGGAGGGAGCCCTATGTGGGGCTCCCTGCTCAGCTGGGAATCTGCTTCTCCTTCTCCCTCTGTCCTTCCCCCAGCTCATGCTCTCTCTCTCTTGCTCAAATAAATAAATAAAATCTTAAAAAAAAAATAATCCTTATGCCAAAGTGGCATATTTTGGGGAGGCATATTGAGATCCCTTTCAAACAAAAAGGAATAAAGTCAAATGTGTATAGGATAAAAATTTACCTTTCTATGTATTGAATTCATTGCTGTGCCAAATTTATGCTTTTGGGGGAGGCAGGAAGCCACAGTGGTTATGAGCAAAAACTCTTTTTTTTTTTAAAGTTTATTAATTATTTATTTATTTAAGTAATCTCTACACCCAACATGGGGCTCAAACTTATGACCCAGAGATCAAGAGTCACATGCTCTTCTGTCTGAGCCAGCCAGGTACCCCTGAGCAAAAATTCTTGATTTCCTGGCTTTTCATATTCTAGCAGTGTGCCCTTCACCAAAATTATTAGCCTCTTTGACGGCTCAATTTCTCACCTGTAGAATATTATTGTGGTAAAGATTAAGCAAGATAAGGTATAATTAGCAAAATGTCTGCCACATAGTAAATAATAAATGCTACAAACATCATTTTATGTTTCTGTTTAGAAGATGTTTATTTCATAAGGGCACCGAACCCTTGTATCAGGCAGTGTTAGATTTGAGAAGCAGAGTCACTATCAATAATAGACTAAGGAGTTTATTGTACACATTAGAACTTAGACGATTATGGTAGCTGCTTGAGAAGGTTGTTGTAAAGAGCCTGATGTCGTGAAGGCTGGCAATCAGGGGAGCTGGATATGAAGGAGGGAAGAGAACTGGATTCCATAAGGAGAAACTAGAAACCACAAGGACAAACCATGATGTTGGATGACCTATGGTAGAAGGTGGTGCCCTTCATTGTTGGACTACTCACACACCTTTCCCAGAGTTAGGAAAAGCTGAAGGAAGGGATATGGTATGTGCATAAGGAACTATGAACTGGGTATTACCATTTACTACCAGGTAAGCTAGGACATCAGCAACAACATGTGCTCACTACCACAATACCTGGCACCCTATACTGACTTTCAGCATGAGAAAAATGACAACAGCTTCACGTAAGCCTTCTAAAACACACTCCTATTTCTCCTGTGGCCCGCTGTAACTCAGAATCATACAGGGAAAGAAATTATGGGAAAGTTAGTTTGACCTTAGGTAAGCTGAGGTCGTACAAAGTCACTGTATTCCTTGTCTTGTTTGTAATCCTGCCTACTTCAGTCTGAAACTGAAAACTTAGAGGAAAAAACATACCATACCATTCAGATATTTTAAGCCCAGCTCTTTTATTTTGAAACTTGGGGACTTCAGTCACAAAAATTCACTTTCTAGATTCTATTTGATGAACGTGTAGTTAAGAAAATAAGTATCATTTACATCAGAACATGTAATTTCAAGTGAATCATGTATCACAGCATATAGAAATTTGTTTAGCAAAGGACTATCAAACTCTTGTGAAGAACTGGCCTCTCAGAGACGGTTGGGTCCAAGGAAATATGAGAGGGTTGTAACAGCCTGTCCAGCATGATAGCCTTCTTGCTTGGTCCGCAAATAGTGCCCATCTACAGAGGGATTGATTGATTGATTGATTTTAAAGGTTTTTATTTATTTATTAGAGAGAGAGAGAGCACTAGTCGGGGGGAGAGGCAGAGGGAGACAGACTCCCTGCTGAGTGTGGAGCCCGATGTGGGGCTCAATCCCAGGACCCCAAGATTGTGACCTGAGCTGAAACCAAATGCTTAATCAAATGATCCACCCAGAAGGCTTTAGATATGGATCATCAAAGGAGTTTCAAAGAAATGAGAGTGAGGTAGGTACAATTCCCAAATAATCCCATGACAGTTTTGCCTTCTTTTGAATGAGGAAGAACAGTGGTGGGTTCTAGAATGTCCCTGCAATGGATAAATAGGTACAGGGGAGAGGAGATTATTTTGATGTGCAAGAGCGAAGTTGTTGTCTCACAGAGTCAAAGAATGAATCCCTCGAACAAAGGAGAGTGAGAAAAACAATAGAAGTTTATTTAGCAAGGATATAGAAAAAAAGCTTTCAGGAGTGAGAGGGGTCCCAACATGGTTTCCACTGAGGGCTTTTAGGGATGGCCTTTTATAGAAAGCTAAGCAGGGAACGTAAATCTTTTTAACATCTCTATTGATAGCACCATTGAATAAGGACTAGTGATAACACCTTCTTGTTACAACAGCTACTTGCGACCAACCAAGACCCCATCTCTGACATCTAGGACAGGCTGGTCTGGTTTGTTCCCTTATCTCTGATTTCCTTTCATCTCCTACATTTTGAATTTTGTGAACCTGATCGCGGCGGGGGGGGGGGGGGGNGGGGGGGGGGGGGGGGGGGGGGCCCCTACGTATCTCTACCTACCTAGCCCCACCTGTCCCTGCCTTAAGCCAATCTAGAAGCAGAAAAATGCTAGGTATTTTCAGTTAACAATAAAGTCTGAGCAATGTCAGGGACTGTGAGGTTAAGTGCAAGTAATAAGGCTAAGTCACCAGACTGTGGCAGCTGCTGTCATCACACCCAAACAAGGTGGGTGGCCTTTCGCAATGGGGTCAAATTAGGGGACGTAAATCAATGAGTCTCTGGTGTCCATTATGTTGTTGTTAAGACTCCTAGAGTTTGTCCTGATTTTTTTTTATATATACAAATAGAAAGAAAGGGTTGTGACAATTGGGGAACCCAAGGATGGTGAGTCTATTCAGAGCAAAGACCCAGGTGTGTATAGGAGCCAAGGGCCAGCTATCCTAAAATGGGCCACTTTGGCATGAAGATTACTTCAAGTTAAAAAGCAACCAAAACCCAGTAGATTCAGGAAAAGCTCTTTACCTCCCTCTCAACTGTCTAAAAAGAATTTAGATAGGCAAACTGCTCCAGGAAGACAGCTAATCGGCATCACATTTTGAGGAACTAGGTATAGGGTACACAGGGAGGAACCTAGCAAGGCCTGTTTGAGCCCAGTCCGCTACGTCTCATTATTTCTGAGTAACCCCCCAAACATTTGTTTACCAAACATTTTCTTTTTTTCATCTTCCTGTGAATTGCATTCATTCCTTCCCTCTGAAGTCCCAGACCCCTAACCCCTTCTCCTTAGTTCAGAACGACATGTACACCTCATTTTTGCCTGACCATCTGTGGAATTTCCATGTCCATCTGGATTCCCTCTACATACAAAAGTAAATTTGGTTTTTTTCCCCCTGTTAACCTGTCTTATATCGATTTGATTCTTAGCCTGGCTAGAAGGACATTAGAGGGGACAGGAAATTCCTAATCCCTGACATGTGTCAACTAAAGATCATATAAAGGGGCAGCCAGTACCAAAAGTTAGGAATGCAATGTCTACAATATCCCAGGAGTCCAAGAACTCTGCTACGTTATACTTTGGTGATTAGTAAGGTGAGGTCATGAAGAATTTCCACTCTGTGATGGGAAAGAAACTCTCCATTTTGTGCAATAATGTCATGACCAAGTTAACATTTCCTGCCCTTATAGAAACAATGTTTATTGGAGAATGCCAGGTATGAGAAGTCTCCAAACAAGCAGTCTCACTTGTAAAAGGACGGCATGTTAACAGGAGGGGTCAGTTGAAGTCTGGCTAATTTGGGGAACAGAATGTCAAAGATGGGTCCTTAAGAAAGAGAGGAACAGGGGCACCTGGGTGGCACCGCAGTTAAGCGTCTGCCTTCGGCTCAGGGCGTGATCCCGGCGTTATGGGATCGAGCCCCACATCAGGCTCCTCTGCTATGAGCCTGCTTCTTCCTCTCCCACTCCCCCTACTTGTGTTCCCTCTCTTGCTGGCTGTCTCTATCTCTGTAAAATAAATAAAAAAAAATAATAATAATAATAATAAAAAAAAAGAAAGAGAGGAACAATTCTTGTAGATTGATAATCATTGTTTGGTCAAGAGTGAAGCAAGAGACGAGGTTCTTCTCTCACAGAGTTGAAGAATGAATCTCGCAGACAAAGGAGAATGAGCAAAGCCATAGAATTTTACAAAGCAAAGATACAAAGCTCTCAGGAGTGAGAGGGGTCCCGACCAGGGGTTGCCAATGAGGGCTTTTATTGGCATTGTTTTATTTAAAATTGACCAGGAAACTTGTAGCCTTGCAATTCCCATGACGTCTTTTGTTGAGCAAGGTTTTATGATAACATCTCTGATGGTTAACTTTTCCTTTGAGGACTGGTCATTTTTTTGTGTGCGGTCATTTTCTGTTTTCTGTGGTCACAATGTAATTATCATCAAACATTTCGATCCTAGCAGTTAGGTCAGGGTGGTCTGATTTTTCTTCCTGATTTTTGTTTTTGTTCTGTCTCAGTGCCTGCATACCTAAAATACCCTCAGAGCCTAGTTGGGGCCCCTATTCTTTCCCTACCTAAAGTCTCATCCTTTCCCTATTCATTCTCCCCCCTGGAAGAGGATCCCTAACTGCTTTTAAGGAGTAGGGACGATGAGAGCTCTGACTTCTTCATGCTGGAAAGGGAGGGTGTGAGGGTGTGGCAGTCAGAGTCTACCCAGGGGTTGGTCAGGAGGTCCACAGTATGGCTCCAGAGATGTCGGAAGGCATGAGGACAAGCTGGACAAGCATCGACAAAAACAGAAAAACACAAACCAATGATTATTTCCACTAGCAAAATAGCATTCCTGAAATAATGACCCCATTCTCCAATCCAGGTGAACAATCTAGGAGAGACCCTGATTTTGTCCAGTTTGGCTTGAATGTCATTTATTAATTGTGAGAGTTTATGAGAATTGTCAGTTACATAAAAAGAACACACGTGTGGAAAATGAGAATTGTCAGTTACATAAAAAGAACACACGTGTGGAAACTCTTCACAGCCTAAGTGACGCAGAAGTAGTTAAGTGATCAATGGTTGCCCGATTCTCCAGAAGTCCTGCCCTAACTGCTCAGTTCTTGATTTAGAGCATCTAACTCCGGGGACATGTCATTTAAGGTTCTACTGAGTAGGCAGACAGTTTGTTTTATCTCATGGTGTAAGATTTGTTCAAGTGCTGGGAGTCCCACCAGGGAGAGGGCCAAGGCTGCTGTTTCCCTATCTGATAGGAGAGCTACATTATCATTGCAATGGGAGGTGGGACGGTGGGATGAGGCAACTCTCATTGATAATGTGTCCCTGCGTGTGATATATCAATAATCCTAGTTTGCCTGTAGAACACAGCCCCAAAAATTGTTTAGGGATGATGTAATAGGCCATACAGGCACAAAACAGATCCCATCTCTAGGGAGGTAAAAGTTATTAGTTGGGGATGGAAAGTGTAAAATAAAGTTGTATTGAGTAGTAGGCTCATTACTGGCTATGCATATGCAGTTGGCTCTGATTATACGTTTTAGATGTATTGGGGGCCTGAATTGCAGGAAAGTATTCCAAACTGAGTGGCAAGACTCTTGTTGAGTTGTAGAACTTTGGCCTGGGTGGCCCCCACACCCACCAGACTATTGAAAAGCAAGTTTCGTGAGGAGTTACCATCAGCATCACAAGATTGAGACTGATTCATAATATTTAGAGCCATATGTATCCAAAAGTTGGATGGGGCCAATGGTTTTATGGGTTCCAGGTTTATAGTAATGGGAAGGGAACTTTTATAGTACCTATGGGGAGATTCTTTTCATATTTTTACACGGGTGTATTTTCCTAAATCTAATAATATACTGGAGGCCAACTGCATATGCATAGCCTGTAATGAGCCTACCACTCAATGCAACTTTACTTTACACTTCCTATCCCCAACTAGTAACTTACACCTACCTAGAGAATGGGATCTGTTTTGACAAGAGGAGTGGAGGGTAATAATAGGTAGGGGCTATGGTCATGTGCAAGAAGGTGTGATGAAGAACAGCTGTGGGGACAAGGACAGTAGCAGGTGTAGAAAATTCTCAGACCATCAGTGTCTCTAACAACATTCAATGTCACTTGGATATCACCACTGAGAATGAATTGACCTAACAAAACTGGGCTGAAATTCAGTCTTTAAAAACTAGTTCCCTACAGTGGTAGAATTTATCTGCCTTGACCATGAATCTGAACAGAATAGTAGTTTCAACAAAGAATGAATTGATGCATCTTACATTCAGTCTCCCAGACACAAGCTCTTAGCATCTGAATTGCTAGGGTATTTTCCTTTTTGACACCGGAACTCCATGGCCACCTCCTACCCTCTTTCCTTTTTGTTTTCCAAATTGGCCTTGAATTTTGTTTTCCAGTTGGTAATTCAACTCACCTGATCTTTTTGGCTGTTCAAATAAACACAACAAAGAGATCACTTTACATATTGAGACGGAAACAGCGGATTTTTTTTTTAAGGTTTTATTTATTCACTTGAGAGAGTGAGCACAAGCAGGGGGAGGGACAGAGGGGGAGGGAGAAGCAGGCTCCTGGCTAAGCAGGGAGCCTGACCTGGGGCTCGATCCCCAGACCCTGAGATCATGACCCTAGCCAAAGGCAGACGCTCAACCAGCTGAGCCACACAGGCGCCCTGAGAAGTAAACAGCCATTGTTAATGATGGGGAAGGATAACTTTCTGGGTGTTAATGGAAAATCTTATAGCCTTAAAAGGAAATAATCTGGCAATACCTGTTATGTTAAAATTACAGTTCAACCCCACAGTCCTCCTCCTGGGAATCCTTCCAATGTTTGTGGATTGTTCTTAAGTGTTAAAAATTGGAAACAAAGTGAATTTCAATTGGATAATGATACATTTTAACCAACTATTAAAAATGACTATAGCAACTGCCATGACCTGGAGGCATTGCTGTGGCTTGTTGAATAAAGCCAGAATCAGAGAAGTGTGTACCATATGCTACTTAATAAAATGGTGACTAAAATCTCTCTGTATGGATGTATATTTATCAATACATGGTTGAGTGAACATGGAGAAAAAAACTGAAGTACACATGGATGAAGGGGAATTGGTGGTTCATCCCTGTACCCAAACCATGTGTATTATTATTGAGTAAGTCTTGAAATCAGGTTGTGAAAGTCCTTCAGGTGTTTTTCAGGATTGTTACTGCTGTTCTTGTTCCTTTCTATTTCCAGGCTCATGTCTTCAATTATTCTCTTCTTGTCAAATCCAAAGGAGATTTTCCTATTTACTCTTCCTTGATATTTAACAAATGGAACATTTTTTTACTCACCTAGCTCATTCTCTTTCTTTGCCTGTGTAACAACATTCTCCTGGTTTTCCTTCTTTCTTTCTGGCTATTCCTTTGTATCTTTAAGGCTTATCCTTCTCTCTTGCCATTAAACATTAGAGTTTTTTGAGGCTTGGTCCTCATCACATTTCTCATTTTCCATTTCACATAAGGTAATACCCCTTCATATCCAGAGTTTTAATAAACTTTCAAAAGATTGAAATTTACTTCTCTCTCAGTTAAATAATCTAGCTGTTCCAGGCTGGTGGAGAGTTTTTCTTTACAGATCTTTCAGTATCTATTTTCCTTCCACTTTGTTCCTTAAACATTGTCTTTGGTAGGGGTTATAACCTGGAGTCTGTTATATTACTTCTCTCTTACTGCCATAATAAATTACCACAAACTGAGCTGCTTAAACAACACCTACTTATTATCTCACAGAATTCACTTCCAAGCTCTTTCAGGTTGTTGGCAGAATTTACCTCCTTTTCATGTTTTCCTTGTGGTCCCCTCCATTCGAGCCAGCAACAGTGAGTTGAGCCTCTCTTGTGCTTTCAGTCTCAGACTACCACCTCTGCCACATCTCTCTGACCTCCTCCCCCATCTTCCTCTTCTGCTTTTAAGGGTTCATATGATTACACTGGGCTGGATCCACCCTGATAATCCAAACTCATTTGCTTATTTTAAGGTCAGCTGATTAGTAATTTTAGTTATCTCTGCAAAATCCCTTTTGTAGGTAGACAACATAACCATGAGGTAACATCAGGAAGTAAAGATTACAAGGGCCAAAATTCTGCCTACTACATTCACGGGTAGAATTTAATAATACCATGGATTTGGATGGTGAAGGAGTTTGGGACAGTGGGACAACCCCCACCCCCAAAACTACCCCCACTTTGGCATTTGGCACGTGGACTATTTTGAGCTGAAGGCAGTTAAGACCTTGTGGGCTTAGGAGAAACTTTTGCCCCTCCCTTTACTATATAGAAGAGTCTAAATTGGAGGGTCTTTCCAGAATAAGGGTTATTAGCAAAGATAAATTTTATCTGAGTGACCCATCTGTATGGCATGGCAAACATCTAATTACCAAACATCTGCTCTTTTCTTATCACCCTGTGAATTACATTCCTTTCCTCTGAAGTCCCAGACCCCTACCCTATCCTCCTTAGTCCAGAATGAAACATAGCACCTCATTTTGCCTATCTTTGGAATTTCCACGTCTATGTGGATTCCTCATACATATGCTATTAAATTTGATGTTCTCCAGTTAATCTGTCTCATGTCAATTTGATTCTTAATCCAGTTAGAAGGACCCTTGAAGGGGACCTTACTCCCTTGAAGGAATACTTGCTCCCTGATAATGGCAAACAATTAACTCTATTTTCACTAATATTTTACTGAAATGTACCATATCCTTTGTTGATTGATTAAGAAGAGGGTGTGAAGCAACAAAAGTATTTATTTGGGGTGTTAGAGATTGCAATCTGGAAAACACAGAGTCCATCAAAATCCAAAGTATGCTTGAATTGGGAATTTGCAAATTATGAGTGGGAATCACAGGCCTAAAAAGGCAAAAACCACAAGTAAACGTAATTTGTTTTGGAAGAATTCTAATTGGTGCTGGCAGAGTTTCAACTGACTATCTAATACATGATTGGCTATTTAGCTAACAAGTATTAGGTTATCTCTATTTCAGTCCAAAGTAGAAGGATGTGTCCCAAGAGGAGGTCCAGTTGCAACTGACAAAAGTCAAAACCTCATGGTGTTCTGAGAACTGAAACAGAAGATGTCCATAGGTCTTACTTCCTCAATATCCTTCTAACTCTACTTTGAGTGACTGTCTTAGCAATGGTTACTTCATTTTGAATCTTCTTTCACATCTTTTATTATGAATGCTGGCAAAAAAAAAAAAAATCCACAGTAACATAGCAGTATTAACAGTAAATTTGTCAACATAAAAATCACAGGGATTCATATTATTAGAGTTAATGCAGATGACCGTGAAATATCATTTCGGTCCATCAGTTAAAAAAAAAAATCACAGTTGTTATTGGATCTGCTACTAGATCTTATTTGTCAATAAAGAAATACATATTGCCATGTCACAATTAGTTTTTAAAATATCTTGAGAACTTTCATATTGAACTAATTTCCTTTGTAATCTTATGTATTTTACTTTAAGCATTCCCAAACATTATTCTAAGTAGGAGTCTATGGGTTTTACTAGGTTTATGGCCCCTAAAAGGAAAAGAATTCCTGTCCTCAGGAATTAAGTTCCTTTGTATGGTTGAAATTTGGTTATTGCTTTTTCTACATTGCAACCCAAACAAATGAGAATGATAGAGGAATTTTGGGTTAAAGCATTCCCTTAGGCAGAAGTTGCATACAACATTTCTGCTCATACATCATTTTGAGAACTGAAATGTGGCAATACTTAGCTGCAAGAGAGCTTGGGGAATGTAGCCTCCAGTTATGTGACCCTGTACCCAGTTAAGTATTATTAACAGGAAGGGGAAACAGAACATAGGAGACATTCAAGAAAAGAAAAAGAAAATCAATGACCTAATTTACAACTTAAATGAATAATAGTCACCTTTTGTACACCACTATAATTTCTTACTATAGACATGCTAATGATGTCATGCACTTTTCTTTCTTTTTTTAAGATTTATTTATTTATCTTAGAGTGTGTGTGTGTGTGTGTGTGTGTGGCAGGGGAAGGGCAGAAGGAGAAAGAGAATTTCAAGTAGACTCCCCATTGAGCACAGAGCCTGACATGGGGCTTGATCTCATGACCCTGAGACCAGGATCTGAGCCAGATGCTTAACTGACTGAGCCAGCCAGGTGCCGCATGTCATGCACTTTTCTAAAACATGTTTTATAAGCTTAGGAGTTAACAAGCCTTGAGGCTAAGTATTATGCTTTTGAAAGATTGAGATAGTATCTATAGTCAAATTAATTTTGAATTTTTGCTTTTGAATGTCGGGAAACATAGGGAGAGGATGTGTAATTTATGATAGGAGAGATAGCATAGAGCAATCTAATCTTTTGGGGAAATCTTTCCTCAGCCTGAACATCTGGATAACAAGATGCTTTGGCACAGTGTTGTAAGTACCTGAAAGAGAAGGCAATGTAGGCATGCCTGGGTGGCTCAGTCGGTTAAGCGTGTGCCTTCGTCTCAGGTCATGGTCTCAGTCAGGGTCTGCTTCTCCCTCTCTCACACTCTCTCTCTCTCTCAAATAAATAAATAAAATCTTTACCAAAAAACTTTTTAAGAGAAGGCAATATAAAGTCTAGCCCTGGATTAAACATACTTTCAAGTCCTAGAGATTGTGTCTTCCCTTTGTAAGTCTCCTTGCTGGGGATCCTTCAGGGCTGCTATATTGATGAATGCCAGTTGTACTCTGGGATTTGTGGAAAGACCAAACACTTTCGGGAAGTCAGACAAGCTTCACTTATCTAAAGGAGAAAGGAGAAAGTCAGCATAAACACAGAGATACATGGCAGAGAGACCAACGACTTCATCCCAAATACTGTTGTAGCTTCCTCAGCATTAAATCTTGCTGGGCATTAAGACTTCCTTAGGCTGTATAGGAGGGGGTCTGCATCCGACTTTCTGGCAATGAAACTCCCTGTCCCTTGGGTTGATTTCTCGCAGTTGATCTGTGTGGCGTAGGCTCTGGAAAACCCCTTCTCTGAGCCAAGTGCACCACTCCATCCTCCAGGAGACAGTCTTAGTTATGTATTCGTTTATGTAATGATCTCAAAAACCTGTAAAGTAAGTACAGGTATCCCCTGCTTTTCACTCTTCAAAAGGTCTCCTAATGCCATTTGGCTTTTACTAAAGACCTACATTAGTACTTGTTTTCGCTAACTCATAGAAATCTGAAGAAGATTTTTGTGTTCATGAAAAAAGGTGATAAGTGAAAATAGCATTCAGCATTTATTTTACTGCTTGTACCCTGAGCAGCCAGAGTGGCACCACCAAGCTCCTTCCTTGGGAACTACATTGGGTATCTCAGCATTGAGCTGCTTTAGCTTTTAACTATGTCTCTGAGCCTCTGTGCTTTATCCCAATTCGTTTCATGCATCTGTTAGCAAGATGTGTCCTAAGGAAAGCCTAAAAAGAGTTGTTTTTTGGGTCTGGGAATGCCCAGAAATGTTTCCATATAAATTAATGGTAATCACTTCCTCACTTTACACCATTTTGGCTTAGGAAAGTTTTCATAGGAATCCTTTACCTTTGGGTAGCAGGAGAAACCTGCACTCCTGTTATTCTTTTAGAGGCAGGAAAACTGAGCAGAGACAGGTTAAGTGATTTTCCCAAAGTTGTATGGCTAGTGAACGGCATAGCCAAGATCCAAACCTCAAGGGCAAGGAC
This sequence comes from Ailuropoda melanoleuca, assembly GCF_002007445.2. Lineage (NCBI taxonomy): Eukaryota > Metazoa > Chordata > Mammalia > Carnivora > Ursidae > Ailuropoda > Ailuropoda melanoleuca. Next base: position 28,229,647 of record NC_048233.1, read on the forward strand.
TACCTCCCTACGGCAAGAACTAACCACGTCTGCCCTTTCTTATTACCACTCAGTCGTATTCCCTTATTTACTTCTTCCTATACAAGCCCTCAAATAAAAAAGGTCTATTTTCTTTGAGAAATTTCCTCTGCGTTAATGGATGTTCTCCCTATTCCAACGGCCTGGGCAAAAAAAAATTATCTCCTTAGCTTCACTTGGTGCGCTTTTTTTTCACATGTTTTATAGAAAGTTTGCTGACCCCATTCTCTAAGTCATTGGTTCTGAGACCAGCAGCAGAAGCCTATCCCGGGAACTTGTTAGAAACCTACATTTTCAGCCCTACTTTAGCCCACTGAATTGGCAATTTTGCAGGCGGTGCTCTTTAATCCTTTTGTAACGATCTCTCTCAACGATTCTGATGCAAGCGAAAGGCAGAGAACCACTGACAGAGACGGTTTCTCAGTCAGACAAGAGAACGTGCCTTTGCCGCCAGGGACTAGAAAGGCAGGCTGGCCACAACCTTACGTATAAGGGTGGCACTAGGACCCGGGCGGCGCGGGCCTCACCGCTGCCGCCCACGGCCGGGGGCGGGGCCAAGCTGTACGAGGAGCCGGGGCCTCGCTGCTCGACCCGCCTCTGGAGGCGGACCGAGCTGACTTAAACTCAGGGGCCCGGGAGGCCGAGCGTCCTCCCCGCTTGCCCGCGCTGGGCGTTGCGCCCGTTGGTAAGTGTGGGGCCGGGTGGCTAGCGGCCCCTTGCTCGCCTTCTCGGGCCCCCGGCGGGGCGCTGGGCGCCAGAAGTGCAGGCGCCCGCGGGCTAGGGCCCGGCGCGCGGCGGCGGGCGCTTTTGTTCTGAGGCGAGGACGGAGTCGCGGGGTCGCGGGCGCTCAGGCGGCTCCGGGCCTCGGACCGGCGGCTCTCGCGCCCGGCCGCCAGCAGCTCGGCCGGCCGCCTCGCTCGTGGCCCTGCGGGCGGCGCGGGACTGGTTGTGGCCACCCGCGGACGCCGAGCCCGAGCCGGAGGGCGGCGCCTCGCTGGGTGTTTTCTTTAAATTGCCTTACTCCTGGCGGTGGAGGTCGCGGGTGGAGAGAGCGAGTACGCATTTTGTTGAACTACAAGCGGTTGTTTAGGCGGTAGGTGTGAGGAAAGCTTACGTTTTTAATTATTTCCTGTCGTCGGCGTGGAAAAAAAAAATCTTTGTTTGGCATTTACTGTTTCTCGAGCGTTCCTTTCCTCCCCACCTCCATTATGCTGACCCTCCTGAAACTGGATTGCTCGGCTCGTATCTCCAAGTGGCCCGCGAACGCCTCTGTTCCGTAGATGCTTTCTGTTCCTCAGCAGTAGTTAGTTCCTCGAGGCATTTTTAAATGCACAAATGCATATCGATTTTAGGTGTTCTCCAGGGATGCGAATGCCCTAAGCAAGTGTCCTTAGGGTCTTGAGTTCAGCAGCAACCTTCAGGGGAATCCTTTCAGTGAAAACAATTCATTTGTGATACTTTAAAGAGCCTTTTTAAAAAATAGAACAGCCGGTGATGTGATTGAACTTGGGGTGAATAGGCGGGTCGCAGAGCTTGTTTGGGGGATTTTTCTGTTTAATGTTGGCTGTAAACCGTATGTTTCATTCAGTGTGAACATGCATGAATGTTAAGATTTCAGTTACTTCTTCCTAATGTACAAAGGAGATTGGGATTTTCTTAAGTATTCCAGTCAGGAAAATTGCAAAGATAAAGTGTTTTTGCTTTAGAATGGTAGGACGGTAGTGAACCTGGAGGACCGCCCATGAATTCTAACTTAAACAGTGAATGGTACTTTAGGCCACACCTAGCTTCTATTTCTGTTACTTTGCACACCTAATACGAATTTTGTAAACTTAGTATGTTTTTGGTGCAACCTTAAAGGAGCACAAGTTTTGCACAGCAGTGTCATACCAAGTAAACAGATTAGCATGTGCTTTTATTGTAACTTTAAGGTAAATTTCATATAAATAAAAATATATAAACTTTATATTGAATTATTATTAATTACGAAATGTGTCTTGCTCTTCCTAGGACCAAAGAAGTAAACGCTGTGTAAAGGGGGAACACGTGTTCGGAGGGAAATGGGAACATACACAGTAATAAAAGAGTAAGATTGTACTTATAAGTAAGTATGTTACCTCCAATTAACCTACTTTAATTTATCTGTTAGGGAATAAAATTATTAATTAAATGAATCAGCATTGGTTAAACATTAAATGGTAGGACACAATGGATTCGATGACAGAGCTTGAGGAGAAATACTGTGGTTGACATAGAGAATTCAGTTAATCTTCGTAAGATAAGGGAGAGTAGATTATGGTGAGGTGACTGGTTCAAGTTACTCAGGCAGAGGTCTAAAGATTGTCTGTTTCTTGATTTTTTAAAATTTATTTTTATTATTTCTGGCAACGGATTGGGGTAGAGCAGCACAGAGCACAAGAGAACCATTCTGTGAGATACCAACCTAGAAAGCCGGAGTGATCACCTCCAGTGCTTCCATTCTGTAAACACCAAGTTGCATCAGGAAATATTCTGTAGTAATTAAGACCATGGCCTTGCAGTCGATTGCTGAGCTTCAGATCTTGGCTCTACCATTTATTATCTATACAACCTTGGGGAAATTATTTAATCTTTTGCCTCAGTTTTCTTATCTGTAAAATGGGGATGACAGAGCACCTAGCTCATAACGTTGGGATAAGTTACATGATTTTTATTCATATAACACACTTGGAACAGCTGCTCGCTGTAAGTGGTAAGCGGTCAGTAAATTTTAGCTGTTGACCTGTTAGAGGAAAGATATGTTATGGCCTAAGACAACAGTATGTCTAATAGGAAATTGAATTTGCTCATTTAAGCTCTAAGTTTATCAACTCTACCAGCTTTGTGTTGATTAAACCCTTCACTGTAGATCCTTCTGTAGGTTCAAATTTTGTAGGGAAGTACCAAACACAGCTCTCGTTTTTACCTACAGGCTTAATTTGTTGTTGTTTTTGTTTGTTTGTTTTTTTGAAAGATTTTATTTATTTATTTGACAGAGACAACCAGCGACAGAGGGAGCACAAGCAGGGGGAATGGGAGAGGAAGAAGCAGGCTCCTAGCGGAGGAGCCTGATGTGGGGCTCGATCCTAGAACGCCCGGATCACGCCCTGAGCCGAAGGCAGACGCTTAACGACAGTGCCACCCAGGTGCCCCTGCCTGCAGGCTTAATTTGAAATCAGGAATTCCTCTATTAAATTCCTTATTTAGGGCAGATTTGTCCAAAAACCTTGTTTTTCCATATTATTGTGCGATGAACAGGAATTTCTTCCCGTTTAAATTGTCGATGTCTTACACAAACAGTTCAGATGTTTAGAGAATTGATCTTGCTTTTAAAAGGATACTTACTGGGGGCACCTGGGTGGCTCAGTCAGTTAAGTTTCTGACTTTGGCTAGGGTCATGGTCTCAGGGTCCTGGGATTGAGCCCCATGTCTGGCTTTGCATCCAGCTCTGCTCTGTTCAGCTCTGCTCTGTCCAGCTCCTCCCTGTTCTATGCTGGGGGATGGCATCGTTTGCTTATCCTCCTTCCTCCCCACTCTCCTGCACACACCCGTACTCTCTCTCTCAAGTAAATGATATAATCTTTAAAAATAAGTAAAAAGGTATTTATAAAGGTGAATTTCCAGATTTTTTTTGTGTGTGTAATGAGGCCTTCTCCACCCTCCTGCCCCAATCCCCCTATGCAAGGCATGCTCTGAAACAGACATGGAAAACATTCAGTTTGAGATAAAGAGACAACAGTTTACCAACTCTGTCTCCAGAAATGCAAGTTAAAATTTACTTTGTAATAAGCCTTGCGAAGAAAGAAGTAATCTTGTGGACTTTGAGGAATTCTTAATGCTTTGTTGGGAGGGAGCGTTGTGTGTATATTCTTGAGATCTTAAGTGTGCTTGTAAATGGAAGAGCAATGTTGGAGGCTGGTCTGTAGAGGTAAATGTCTCAAGTGAGACACTGGCTCGTAGGTGTAATGACTACAGAGATTTAACGACAATCTCTAGGATTCTCTTGAGATGTATTAAATTACAAGACTTCATTTCTAAGTAAAATCTTTATGGCTAAGGTTGCAAAGTGTGTTATAAGAAATATTGTCCACCTTAGCTTTTAAGAAACAAACAAATCATAAGCAAATTATTTTTTTTTAAGCCCCAAAAGGTAATTTATTGGATCACATCATTTAGAAGTTCAAGTAGCTCCATCTTCGGCTGGATCTAGCATCAGAATCTAAGGAAAGAATATTTTAACGACTTTTGAGACACTCCATCTTTGAGCTCTGCTGTATTCAGCATTGACTTCATTCTCAGACACACCTCCCTTCTTTGAGTGGCTGCAGCATCTCCAGGTATATATCCGATCAGCTTCAACTTGGACATGCCTTGTGTTTGGTTGCTTTACCAAAAATCTATAATTAATTTCATTGGCTTTCATTGGGTCATGTGCGCATATGTGCTAATAACAGGGAAATGCTGTGTTTGGTTTTTTAAACTACAGTTCAGAGACGTAATTCATATACCATATTCACTAATTCAGTTTGTCCATTTACATAGTACAGTGATTTTCAGTGTATTCACATGGTTTGCAGCCATCACTGCAATCAATTTTAGAACAATTTCTTGACCCCCCAGAACAATCTCCATGCTCACTAATGATGTCAACTCAAATGACGATGAGGCTGTAAAGCGACCTAAAGGGTTTCTTTGGCGTCTTAGGGACTGCAATCTGGGACACACAGAGTTGACTGAAATCCAGAGTGTGTTCCAGTGGGTGGGGAGTGCAGGCTTATATAGGCAGAAACCACAAGGTTACATAACTTATTTTGGAAGAATAATGATTGGTGCTAGCAGAGTTTAAACTAACTGTGATACACGATTGACTGTTTGGCTAATAGGCATTAACATCCTATTTCAGTCCAAAGTAGGAAGATGTGTTCCAGGAGGTGGTCTAGTTGCAGTTGACAAAAGTCAAACGTTCATGGTGTTCCAAAAATTGAAACAAGACAAGCACAGGCCCTATTTCCTTAATATCCTTCTAACTCTGTTTAGAGTGACTCTTAATGCTCACTGTGTTTTGGAATCTTGTTTCACAAATCACTCTCCACTCACCCCCAACCCAAGCATTCCCAGGCAACTATTAATCTAGTTTCTGTCTCTAGGTTTGTGTGTTCTGCACATTTCTTATAGATGAATTGATAATATATGATCTTTGTGACCTTTCTCTCACCTCACTTGTTGTTTCCAAGGTTTATCCATGCTGAAGTATGTATGTACTTCACTGCTTTTTATTGCCAAGTAATAGTCCATTGTATGGATATGCCATATTTTGTTTATCCTTTCATCAGTTAACAGGCACTTAGGTACTGTAAGTAATGCTGCTGTGAGCATTCACGTACAAGTGTTTGTGCAGACATACAGTTTTAATTCTCTTGGGTATATACATATCTAGGAGCAGAATTGCTTCATCATATGATAACTATATTTGATCTTTGGGAAACTGCCAGGGTGTTCTTCCAACTAGTTGAACCATTTATATTCTCAGCAGCAGCGCATACTTCTGATATGTCCACATCCATGGCAAACACTTGTCTTTTTGTGGTATGGCAGTGTTTTTGATTGGTGGTTTATGATGTTGAACATCTTTTTATGTGCATATTTGCACTTTGTTGACTTTCAATTTGAGTTGTCTTTGAGTTGTAAGAGTTCTTTATTGAATTCTGTTCCACTGATAATTGTCTATGTTGTTTAGTACCTCATGGTTTTGTTGTTGTAGGTTTGTAGTAAGTTTTGAAGTTGGAAAGTGCGAGTCCCCCAGATTTACTCTTTTCAAAATGAATTTTAAGATCAGGTTCTCAATTTCTGAAAAGAAGGCATCTGGGATTTTGGTAAGGATTGCATTGAATCTGTAGATGAGTTTGGGAAGTATTGCCACCTTAACAGTATTAAATCCTTTAATTCATTGAATATGGGATGTTTTTCCATTTTTTTAGATCTTTAATTTCTTTTTTTTTTTTTTAAGATTTTATTTATTTATTTGACAGAGGGAGAGAGAACCAGCAAGAGAGGAAACACAAGCAGGGGGAGTGGGCAAGGAAGAAGCAGGCTCCCAGCAGAGGAGCCTGATGTGGGGCTCAATCCCTGGACTCCAGGATCATGCCCTGAGCTGAAGGCAAACACTTAACAACTGAGCCACCCAGGTAGGTGCCCCTAATTTCTTTTTTTTTTAATGAAACTTTTTTTTTTTTTTTTTTTTTTGGTAATCTACACTGAACGTGGGGCTCAAACTCACAACTCTGAGATCAGGAGTTACATGCTCTTCCAGCTGAGGCAGCCAGGTGCCCCAATATTTTGATTTTTTTATCTTGCTATTTTTTTTAGAATTATGACACTTTTTTTTTTTTTTTTTTAAATAAACTCCATACCCAACTTTGGGCTCGAACTCACCACTCCGAGATCAAGAGTTTTATGCTCTACGAACCCAGCCAACCAGGCGCTCCTGGTCTTTAATTTCTTGTAGCAGTGTTTATTATAGAGTATAAATTTTTCATTTTTGTTAAATTTATTCTAAAATGTTTGATTCTTTTTAGTGATACTGTAATGGATTGTTTTCTAGAGTAAGTGTTGTTTAGAAATACATTTGGTTTTTGTATTTTGAGCTTGTACTAGGCAACCTAGCTAAACTAGTTTATTACTTATGTTAGTTTTTTTAGTGGATTCCTTACAGGTTTCTGTGTACAAGATGATGTCGTCTGCAGGTAGAGGTAGTTTTACTTCTTTATTTCCAATCAGATATCTTTTTTAGTTTTTTTTATTTGCTTAACTGCCATGGTTTTTTGCTTAATCCTCTTGTACAGTATTGAGCAGAAGTAGCAAGAACAGACATCTCTGTCTTGTTCCTGATCTCTTACAGGGTAACCATTCAGTCTTCATTGTTCATTATGATGTAAGCTGTAGGTTTTTTGTAGATGCCTTTCATCAAATCAAAGAAATTCCCTTCTGTTTCTAGTTTGAGTGTTTTTATCATGAAAAGGTGTTGGATTCGAAGGTGCATTTAATTTCTACCTGTTAGATCCTTCTGCACCTACTGAGATGATCGTGTGGTTTTTATTCTTTTTTCTATTGATATGTTATATAACATTGATTTTTTTAATGTTGAGCCGATCTTACGTTTCAGGGATAGGTCCCACTTGGTTGTGGCGTATAATTTTTATATGCTGCTATATTTGGTGTGCTAGTACTTTGTTGAGGATTTTTTGCATCTATATTTGTAAGAGATTGGTCTGTAGTTTTATTGTGATTTCTTTTCTGGTTTTGCTATGAGGATAATATTGACCTCATAGAATTAACTTGGGAAGTGTTCCCTCCTCTTTTGTGTTTTAGAAAAGTTTGTAGAATTGGTTTTTAATATTTAAATTTTTGGTATGATTCACCAGAAAGCTATCTGGGACTAACCATTTCTTTTTGGGTAATTTTCTGGTTACTAATTCAATCTCTTTATAGGCCTATTTAGATTTCCTGTATCTTCTAGAGTCAGTTTTGCTCAGTGTGTCTTTTGGGGTTGTACACTCAATTCCATTGTATGTGGGGGGGAAGGTTCCCCCCACACCAACAACAAGCAACTCTCTGAGGACACGATGGGGGTATCCTACAATTCAACACAATTCTGACACTATATACCTGGAAGTAGCATCAGATTCTATAGCTTGAGGACTGAGTCCCACAAGACTGTCCTTGCCCCCATTTAAGATACCAATTCCAAGCCCAGGAATTGGGCTTCTGACCAACAGGCCACAGATTGGAGGTTTTTGTGACCCTCCTTGGACTTCAGATACCAGTCACAAGTCCAGATTGTTAACTGTACTTCTGACTAACTGGCTGTAGATCAGAGGTTTCTACAAACCCTTCTGTGGAGTCTATTAATTTGCTAGAGAGGCTCACAGAACTCAGAGTCATTTTACTTACTAGGTTACTGGTTTATTGCAAAGGATTTTAAAGGATATGAATAAGTGGTCGTAGAAGAAATGCATAGAGTGAGGTATGTAGGCAGGAGAGTGGAACTTCTATGCCGCCTCTGAGCATGCCACTCTTCCCAAATTTTCATGTGTTCACAAACCTAGAAGCCCTCTGAATCCTGTCTTTTGGGTTTTTTTTGAGGCTTCATTACATGGTCATGATTGATTAAAAACATTGGCCATTGATTCAACCTCCCATCTCTCCTTTGCTCTCTAGGGGTGGGGTGGTGTGGGACTGAAAGTGCCAATCCCCTAATCACATGGCTGGTTTTCTTGGCAAATAGCCCCCATCTTTTGGTGTAGTCTAAAAGTCACCTTATTAACATAACCAAAGGCACCTTCCTTCATCACATCCCTTAGGAAAACCTAAGGATTTTAGGAACTTTGTGCCAGAAATGGGGACAAAGATCAAATACATATTTCTTAATATAAATTACAATATCACAGGGGTTTGTTCTTTTCATCCAAATTTATCAAATATATTGGCATACAGTTGCTCATAGTATTCTCTCTATTTTCAGTGAAGGGTTGGTAGTAATGTCTCTATTTCCTGGTTTTAGTAATTTGAGACTTTTTTCTTGGTTAGTTTAGATAAAAGTTTATCAATTTCGTTAATCTTTTCAAAGACCCAAGTTTTGGTTTTGTTCCTTTTCTCTGTTTTTATATTCTCATGGCTAAAGTTTGACAGCAAGGGACACAATATGTGACCAACAGGGAAAAGAGAGAAGGCACAGGCAAAGTCCATGGAGGGGAGGTGCATGTTTCCAGGTTCTCCTTCCACAAGTACTGCATGGGTATGCCATCTCCACAGCTACAGATGGCAGGGACAGATGGTCTCCGAAGCATTTATGTACATTAGAAATTCTTTAGGACCCCAAAAACTGTTTGTTTATGTAGGTTATATCAAATCTGCTTCTGCCTTCAATTTTTAGCCATGTGCTGTTTTAGATGAGTAATTGAGGGTGTTTATTGGATACTTCAAGTAGGCCTGTGCTTTATGACAGTGTTAAAGATTCGCTGTTACAACTTCTATTGTTTTTTTACTTTTTCCTTCCATGTGACCATGTTTTTGGACAAAGTTTGTGGCTAGGGTGGCTTAGAGCATAATTGATCAGTTCACAATTGAGTGATTGTCGTGGCTTCTCACCTGCAAAACTTGCATGCTCCCCTATGCTCGTTGGAGAAGGAAGACAGTAGACCCAGGGGATCAGGGTTGGGGGAGGAGGCAGAAACTAGTAATCTAATTTACCCCAGGCTGTTGCTACCTACCACCCTTAGTCAACATTCTATTGGCCAGTGGAAGATCTTAATCTAAGGACTCTTACAGCTCTTCAGTAGCTGCTGATTTTGGGAGTGAATGTCCTTGGGAGGGGTGTCCTTTGGGCCAAGGCTTTATATACCTTATCCTTTAGTCATGATTTTCTTTGGTTTCCTGATAAGGCAAAGCAGAGTTCTCGTGTATGTATTTTCTAGACTACAGTTACGGCTCTGGATTTAAGTGGATATGTTATTCCTTGCCTGACCTTGCTAACAAGAAAATAGATTCTGTCCTATAGGTCTCTTCTGGTACTTCAGGTTCCCTTGCTTCGTTAATCTCAGCCTTTAGTTTTATAAAATCTGGGTCTTAACTCCATGCCAACAAAATGCCTCTGTTAACATTCTTGCAACCCTCTAAACTAAACCTGGGACAACCAGAGTAGACAGTAGAATGTGGTCTGTAATGACAGAGGTACTAAGAGTGTGTAAAAATTCTCAGATTTTTCTTTGGGCCAATTCAGCCTGCTTTTTTGGTACCTATTTAGTTCTGTTCAGAGAGTTCATCCACCTCAAGAGGCACAGAATTGACTCACTCCTATTACAATAGCAATACTTAGACTCCTGGTACTCTTTGTACTCCAACAGCATATTGCATCTTAGGTACCTTATACTTGCCTGGCAAACTGCTCGTGTACTTGAGGCACTTGTCAGGGATTTCTAGATATTTGAGACCACTACCCCTCTAATGAATCCTGTTTCCTTAATGCATCCTGTTTCCTTCCTTACCTGGAACACTCTAAAATGAGTTGCTAGGCAGAACTCCAAGGAAGGGTAACTGACTTTTTCATACGTGCTCTGGGATCTTTAATTCCCACTTCAGGGTATAGTACAACTGTAAAGGTAGTCTGAAATTTGTCTCTGACCTTTGCTCTAGAGACACAAGAAAGTAGCATAAACTTTTTAGCCCAAATGATAGTCAAATGCATTGCTCTGAACTTCATGCTGGCCAGTTACAATGGGATATATGTGATTGCCAACACCCCATGCTGTACCTAGATTAATCAGTCAGCAAAAGTAGAGCAGTTTATTTCCCATTCACTTGTTCTTCTAGGGAGAAAGCCATGTGGCTCTCATTGGTGAACCTTGATGATACCTGGGACATACTTCGCTTGCTTCGATCTGTGTGGGGAGCCTGGTTGTGGCCTGACCTCCACAAAAGGCCTGATCATCCTGCCAGGGATCAGGGTCAAGTCACTCTTTTGCAATGTTGCCTAAGAGAAAGTAAAGTAAATTAGGGTATTTGATTGAGTATCCTGTGCTTCTGAATAGAATTTGTAGCTGGACACATGAAAGGTGGAGGGTAGAGATATAGGGGGGCAGCTTCACCATGGTACTCTGATTACCTTTGTCTTCTCATGGGCCAAATAGTCAGAGCCTAATCTCTGTTTGACCCATATCTTGGCAGGACACCCAGCAGGTCCTCCTGGAACAAAGGTTGATAACACTTGTGAGAAATGGCCACAGGATTTTTTTTTTTTTTTTGCTGCTCTGGTGCCAGTTGAGCACAGTTTACCACCTCCCTTAGCCTTGAGATATAGCTGCAGGCTATAAAATGACTACAGTTTGGAGTTGGCTCCTCAGCTGCCTGTGTTCCTAAACACGCTGGTATCACCCTCTGGGAACAGGGACACTGATGTTGGTTTTTCTGTTTTAAGTAATAAGTTGCATGTGAAATTATAGTCTTGTCTCTTTCTGTCTCTGGCGGTGTGGAGACATCATAGCTGTGATAGTAGGACTTGCAGCCCTGCTAGCCGTGGCAGTACTGCATGGCGTCATTCATATGTTCTGTCAGTTCAATGTGATCATGTATTTAAAGCATTCGGCACAGTTCTTAATATATAGTAAATTCTCAAATGTTAGCTGTTACTTACAGAGTTGTATTATACATAACACAAAACTTAGAATATTCTTGAAAGCCTAATTCAAGGATTGATAGCCTAACTCCTCCCATGACTAAGGATACAAACAACCAGGGGTAGAATAGGCTGAGTAAATCATGATACTTTGGCATTCCTGAAAAGTGTCTCTTACACCAAAGTGTTGGTATTTGTGGTTTTGTTGATGTTATAGAAGTATCTGTAGCTTTTTGTAATGCAAATCAGTTTTTCTTTTTCTTCTTTTTTAGATTTATTTATTTATTTGACAGAGAGCATGTGCACAAGCAGGGGAAGTGACAGAGGGAGAAGCAGGATCCCCACTGAGCAGGGAGCCTGATGTGGGGCTCAGTCCCATCCTGACCTGAGCTGAAGGCAGACACTTAACCAACTGAGCCACCCAGGCACCCCATCAAATCGGTTTTTCAATGAAAAATACTGGCTTTCCTCAATTTAACCACATCAGTGGACACTCCAAATAAATTCTGGTTTGTGGAACACATTAGAAGTGGAACTTAAAAAGCCATAAAGGAGAGTTCCAATTTAAAATACCAGAATTTCTAGTTTTGGGTTTTTTGGGGTTTTTTTTTCAGGGAGGAGAAGAGTATTCTATATATTTCTTAAGAAGTTTCTGTATTTTTGAAGTACTGAAAGGCTTACAGATGGAATTCATGTGATGTTTATGGTTGACAACAGATCTGAAGGTAGGAGTTGGGAACTTTTTCCCCATCTAGAAGTTGAAATAGGGACTTCTTTTTAACTTGGCATTCAGCACTTACAGATAATGTTTATTCATTTGACAAACATTTATTGAAGCCTCCCAGACATTTTCTAGATTTGCATCTTTTGTGTTGCTCTGAGATGGTCTTTTTTTATGCCTGTCATTTTGGCTATTAATAGCATTGTCTTTCACTTTAATAATGTTCCAGTTTCTTTGATAAGTAGTCACCCTTGTATATAAAACAATTCTTGATGTGGCTTAGTTTGTCCTATTCTTTCTATTTCATCTGACCTATAATAGGCCTGGCCATGGCAAACCATAACATAACAGGTCCCTTTTCATAGTGTTTTGTTTATGGGTGTGTGTGCTTGAGATAAATATTAATATGATTATTCCTCTAAGCTATGATTTTTAGTTATTTGCTTTGTAAATTTCTGTAATAAGGCTAAATTACAAATAAAGGAAGCTGGTGGGTTGACAGTTTTTCATTTAAACTACATTCTTTGCATTATATGGATATAGTATACTTTAAAATGAAAAGACAATTCACAAATCTTAACCTTGGTGAAGTCCTTATGAAATTTTTATATGAAAATCACATGCATTGTTACGTAGTGTCTCCTGCAGCCATTTGATTCTTTTTTTCCTGCTTCAGAAATTAATTTTGCAATTCATAGCTTACTGTTCATAACTTCTTATATTTTGAATTTTTAGTGACTTGCTTTCTTCCAGTTTTCTCATAGGATGTAATAGTAATAGTATCATAAAATTCAAAGCCCCAAACTGGCAAACCTAAAGGTAGTTTGTCTAGGGGCATCTGGGTGGCTCAGTCAGTTAAGTTGCTGACTCTTGATTTTGGCTCTGGTCATGATCTCAGGGTCCTGGGATGGAGCCTTTGTGGGGCTACACGCTCAGCAGGGAGTCTGCTTGAGGATTCTCTCTCCCTCTGCCCCTCCCCTTGCATGTGCGCTAGCGCGCGCACACTCTTTCTCTCTCTCTCTCAAATAAATCTTACTATTTCCAGGATGTGAAAAAAAAAAACAACTTTTTTTTTAGTTAAAACTTTAAGACCTTTTATGATGACATACAAGGAAACCTCCATGTATCCTCTCTTTGGGGTAGTAGTGTGCGAATTGACTCTGATTCAAGGGCTGCTTGCCTCCCAGTGGAGGCCACCACATCTTAACAGCATCAACATACTTATATTACCTGTTCAGACTGCAAAACCTGCCTGATAGGTGGGGTTAGTAGAGCCAAACTTTGTGCTAACTATATCTAGAGTCATTATTCAGAGTGTGCTAATTTTACTATAGCTAGTAATAGCAAGGATGTTCCTAGAATTTCCCACAATTGAATATAAAAATCTGTGTTTTGGTGGCTTGATGACATCTACTCCTATTACTGGGCTGCTTGCTGATCCCTTGACTACTTGACAAAAGTACTTGAACTGTTGCCAATGTGGAGAGAGCTTTAAACCTACAGGCAATCAATGGACAATTATGTACTAACCTACAACTTAAGATGCTCAATTTGTTTCAGTCCCTAATAGAAACAAATGTGGGTGTATATGATGTGTTCTGTACTTCTCTTTCCTTGTTGATTTTTCTGCCAGTTCTATTCGTTATGGAAAATGAGGAATTGAAGTTTTCAACTCTTGGTGAATTACCTATTTCTCCCTCATGTTTTTGCTTTTTTTATTTTCATGCTCTCTTAAGGTGTTTTTAATTGTTTATCTTTTTGTTGGATTGACCCTTTTATGATTATAAAATATCTCTCTTTATCTCTAGTAAGATTTGGGTGTTTTGTCTGATAATTAGCGTAGACCTTCCGCAGTTCTGTGTGTGTATGATATGATACCTTTTTTATTCTTTCACTCTGTATCTTTGGATCTAAAGTGTGTCTGTTGGAGATAGCATTTAGTTAGGTTTTTTTTTTTTTTAATCTAGTTTGACAGTCTGTCTTTTGGATTGTTTAATCCATTCACATTTAATGTTATTGATATAATGGGATTTACATTTGCTGTTTATACTTTTGTTTTCTAGGTTTTATATCTTTTTTCCCTCCCTTAGTATTTTCTTTAGCATTACATGAGTATTTTCTAGTGTACATCTTAATTTCCTTAATGGCTTTTTTCACTGTATATTTTGTAGAAGCACAAATTACTTTTAAAAATCATTTTTATCTATCCCTTTAAAGGTGTTAAGTATTTAAAATCTGACTTATGCTTGTGATTTTAAACCATACTAAAAGACTGTCATTGGTACATAGGTAGAATAGTAAAGAATATGGGGCCCAGTGAGGTTTATTCTTTTGAATTCTGCCAGTCCTAGAGTATGTGTGTACCTGTGTGAATGACCTAATCCGTAGAGACAGGTTGATACCAGGAATAAAGGGAAGGGGAGTAGAATTTTATTTATTTTTATTTATATTTTTTTTTAGATTTTATTTATTTATTAGAGATCATAAGCAGGGGGAGGGGCAGAGGGAGAAGCAGACTCCCCACTGAGCAGGGAGCCTGATGTGGGACTTGATCCCAGGACCCTGGGATCATGACCTGAGCTGAAGGCAGACACTTAACCAACTGAGCCACCCATGTGCCCTGGGAGTAGGATTTTAAATGTAGAGATTTGGTAGGAGGAAGGTCACCTCTGTTACTGGAGATGCATATTACATTTACAAGGGTGGGCTTTATAGATTTGATGATGGGAGGATGGCAGATGATGCTATTTTTTTCTCTCTGAAATATAAGCAAGCTGAGTTAGGGCAGGGGAACATGAGTGTGGGTTGGAGTGGCTGGGGACCAGGGAGGAGAGAAGAGGTCTTAGAGAATAGGGGGAAATTTAGTAAAACAGAGTAGAATTGGAATTGTTGAGCAGTGTTAAGTTTGATGTTTGTGTTCATGAAGTAAAATCAGTCTGCTAGCTTGTGTGATTCCCCCACCATCCAGAAACTTCAGCTACTCCTGTGCAGAGAACGAGATTCTTAAGTTCAGCCATATGTGGGGCTTCTCAGGTGAGTGCCATGATTGTCAGAGTTGAAGGGTGATGATGGAGTGGGGTGGAGATTTTGGCACAAAGTTAATTTTTTCAAGAGAAATTAAAATGATAGATAATACAAATCTTGTCTCTGGTAATCTCCATTACAATATATTCTCAAAAGGTTTAATACTTGGTATCTGAAAGTAGAGACTCTGTAGTCAGAAAAAAGTCCAGCAAACAGCCTTTGACTCCCTTCCTCTAAATAGGTAGTTCAAGGATGATTTTCTAGGCTTCAGGAGTTTTTTTGCCAGCAAAGAAGAGAGAGGAAACAAGTAACCCCATGTTGGTCCTCCAGGGCTGCCCTAATGTAACAGACTGGGTGGCTTAAACAACATATCTGTTTCTTACAGTTTCAGTCTGGAAGTCCAAAATCAAGGTGTTTGGTTCCTCCCGAGCCTCTGAGCTTGTGGTCAGCTGCCTCCTGTATGTGACCTCACATGGTCTTTCCTCTGTGTGCATATGCCTGATGTCTCTCTTATAAGAACACCAGTCCTATTGGATTAGGGCCCTATCCTTATTACCTCACTTAAATGTAATTGTCTCCCCGAAGACCTGTCTCCAAATATAGTCACATTGCAGGTTATGGCTTCAGCATAGCTTCAACATACGAATTTGGCGGTGGAACGACACAATTCACTCCATAACAACCTTCCACCCCAAGTATGCATAAGAACTAAGGAGAATTTATTAGTCATCATTAACTCTAGTAGAAGTGCTACTTTGTATTATGCATCTGCCTGATCATTCAGTTGTGTGTTATTTTTTTTTTATCTTTTAAGTAAACTCTACCCCCAACATGGGACTCAGGCTCACGACCCTAAGGTCAGGAGACTCATGCTCTACCGACTGAAGCAGCCAGGTGCCCCCAGTCAGTTGTATCTTCCTTTCCTGGGAGAAGGCATGTGAGGAGTACACAGATCTATCTCTCTGGGAGATGTTCCTTTTTTTCTTTCATTTTTTTTTCTTCTTTAAATTCAATTATAGTACATCATTAGTTTCAGATGTAGATTCGGTTATTCATTAGTTGCATATAATACCCAGTACTCATCACGTCACATGCCCTCTTTAATGCCCATCACCTAGTTACCCCATTCCCCCACCCATCTCCCTTCTAGCAACCCTCAGTTTGCTTCCTAGAGTTAAGAGTCTCTCATGGTTTGTCTCCCTTTCTGATTTCTTCCCATTCAGTTTTTCTGGGATCTGTTTTTAATCCAGAAGCATACATGCCTTCTTCAGTCTTGTTTCTCCTCGTAGTGAGAACACTATGACCCATAACTTAATAGATCTCAAAGAGCTGTAGATCGTTTTGGATTTTCTACATAACCTCTGTGAATAGTCAGTTTTATGTTTTCCTTCCTAATTCTTATACTTCCCAGGATCTCCAGTACAGTGATGAATAGAAGGGGCAGTAGTGGTGTGTTTTATTGTCAATCTAAATGTTTAAAGCTACCATGTATCTAAGGAAATTTAAGGAAATTTCTGTTGTTGGTTTGATACAGTTTTCTTCAAATGAATGAATGTTGAATTTTATCAGAGGTTCTTGCATGTGTTGAAAGGAACTTAGCATTTTAAAAAATTATTGTTGTGTTATTGCTTTGATTAATTTTCAGATGACCTAGTATTTCTGAAATAACCCCAATTTGGTCAAAGGTTATCCTTTTTATATGTCACCCTGTTTGGTTTGCTAGCATTTTGTTTAGGATTTTTGCTTTTACGTTTTTGCAGGAGATTGGCTTCTTAATTTTCCTTTTCAGCTTTTGGATGACAGCATCAGTGAATGAGCTCTGAAGTGTTCTCTCTTTTATCCTTTGTTATATTGGATTATTTCTTTCATAAATGGTTGCTAGAATACTCCAGCAAAGCCATATGGGTCTGGCATTTTCTTTGTGAGAATATACTTAGTTATCAATGGCACTCCTTTAAGGAGATCAGTATTCTTCCTAGTTAGGTGTATTTTTCGAAGAACTTCTCTTCCACCTAAATTTGAAATGTATTGGAATAAAATTATTCAAAATAATGTCATTTTAACATCTGTAGGGTCTAGTGGTAACCTCTCTTCCCAGTATTACACTTTGTTTAAAGATTGATTGATTTTATAGAGTGAGAGAGTACACACAAGCTGGCTAGAGGCAGAGGGAGAGGGAAAAAGAGAATCCGCAAGCAGACTCCCTGGCTGAGCAACGGAGCCTGATGCAGGGCTTGATACCAGGACCCTGAGATCATGACCTGAGGTGAAACCAAGAGTTGGCCACTTAACCAACAGAGCCACCCAGGCACTCCCCCCCTGCCCCTGCCAATATTACACTTTTACAATGTCATGATCATGGGGCACCTGGGTGGCTCAGCCATTAGGCTTCTGCCTTCGGCTCGGGTCATGATCCCAGGGGTCGTGGGATCAAGCCCTGCATCAGGCTCCCTGCTCTGTGGGAAACCTGCTTGTCCTCCTCGCACTCCCCTTGTTTGTGTTCCCTGTCTCGCTCTCTCTGTCAATCAAATAAATAAATAAATAAAATCTTTCAAAAAAATAAATAAAATGTCATGATCAGTATTGTCAGAGGCTTACTGATTTTTATTCTATTTAAAGAATCACCTTCTGTCTAGTTGAATCTCTACATTCGTGTTCATTTTTTTGTTTATTTCACTCTGTCATTTCTTTCCTTGGGTTATTACTCTTAGGTAAATGTGGGGGATTGTTTCCTTATTTTATTTTATATTAATTAATTTTTTAAAGATTTTAAGTAATCTCTACACCCAACGTGGGGCTCAGACTCACAACTCTGAGATCAAGAGTCACATGCTCAACCAACTGAGCCAACCAGGCACCCCTCCCAGTCTCCTTTTTAAAATACGTTTATTTATGCTATGAATTATTGTCAAGTGATATGTGAACGTGAGTATAAGAGCATGTTATGGACTGAATTGCGTGTCCCTCTTTCCCTATTCATAGGTTGAAGCCTTAACTCCTAATGTAACTATTTGGAGATAAGGCCTTTAGGAGGTAATTAAGGTTAAAAGACATCATAAGGGTGGGGCTCTGATCCGGTAGGAGTGGTATCATAAGTAGAGAAGAGGCACTAGAAAGCGCTTTTTCTCTCTGTGTAAGTATAAAGTGCGTTCCTTATTTCTCAGTTATTTGGCAATTTCTTAGTTACTTTTTTCCCCTGTAATTTCTAGATTGAGTCTACTGTAAATTAATCTGAATTAGTGTAATACTCTGAAAATTGAGATTTGATTATGGCTCAGCTAGTCATATTGATATGACATTGATATTGATATGACTATTGATACCAATATGGTCATATTGACAAAAATTCCATGTGTGCTTGGAAGGAATGTGTGTTCTGTATTTGGGGTGTACTATTAATATGCTTAAGTTTGTTTAATTTTGTATTTTAATTTGTCTTCATTTATTATAGATTTGACCATTTTTAGATTCATCAATATACTGTTAGTGAGTTTAAGTTATTTTAACCTTTTTTGGAAGGCAATTTGTCACTATTTATGTAAATAATTTTAATGTCCTTTGACACATTGATTTCATTTCTAAGAATTTCCAGAAACGTTTAGCCACAAATATAAAAGCATAAATACAAGAATGCTTAGGGTAGGGTAGTTTGTAAATGCAGAGACTTAAGAAAACCAAATAGAGAGCTGTTTAAACGTAAGCCAATAGAGGACTGGTTAAATGGGGATATACTCAGAAACTTTAATGTTATATAGACAATAAAGTTAATATAGTTGTAGTGAAATGATAAGGTATCCCAATGATAGTAATGAAAATCAGACAAAAAGATAAAATTTTCTTTATGTGTTTGTTTTTTATGTATAAAATTTTCCAAAAGGGAAGCTAACAGTGGACACCCCTAGGGAGTTAGACAATGGGGATAGACAATAAGAACTATTTACCATGTGTTTGAAATTTTTTGTTTTGTTTCAGTGAGCATGGGTTACTTAGAATAAAGAGCCTATTAAAATAAATAACAGCAAAAGTAATTGCCACTTCAATGTAACAAACAAAATCCTAACTGTATTATGTAGAATGAATTCCTGTAAAACACCCCAGAAATTTTATTGGTCTTTGCCATATTGTTGCATCCTCCTTTGCTCTTTCCTTTGTTTCTCTTCCCCAAATTAAAGATGAATCTTTGGTCTGAGGTGTCTGGAATTATGATAGACATAACATAGGGTAAACTAATTTTCTTGGAAGTGTTACATAGACAAATTTTTAATAAAAGATCTTTATTTCCTACAGATTCCTGACGTTCAAAACAACTGACTTCTAATACACTGCTACTACATCAAATCAACAATGAATTGGAATGCAAAACCAGAGAATGTCACCTTACCACCACAGTATCCTAAAAAGCAGTCCTCTTTTTTGGAGCAGGCTTTAATAAATACACTTAACACAACATCTCAAAATTCTTTAAACTATCCTGGAAGTAACCAAGAAGCATGTATGTTTCTTGGTAATTCAAATCCAGTTTCACAGCCACTGTTAAACATCAGAAATTATACAACTCCTCAGCAAATCCCTATTCCTGATATGCATAATGGGACACTTGTGGCCTCACAAACTTCAGTGGAAAGAATCACATATGCAAATGTTAAAGGATCCAAACAACTAAATCACAATTTGCAGATGTCTTCAGGAGTTACACAAAATGTATGGTTGAACTCACCAATGAGGAACTCTATGCTTTCTCATACAGGGGCAACTGTGTCCCATCAAACTGGTTTTGGAGCTAATACACCTAATATACATGCACTACAGAATCAATTTGTAACATCAGATTCTTATTCTATGCAACTACAAATGATCCCTTCTAATTCTGCAAGAGTTCCTGTAACTTATCAAGGAGCCCCAAGACTTAACCCATCTTTATCAGAACGACAGGTTGATTGGGCACAACAGTATACATCCAGTGGACTGACTTATCCAGATTACAGACCATTTCCAAAGCAATACAGTTACTCATCACGAAGCTGTTTGCAAGAGCCTACTCTTCAGAAACAAAACCCTATGCCATCTACATCATTGCATATTAAAAATAGTCATCCTCCAGATTCTCCACGGACTTTACAGCCAAAGCAGACTGCAACCATACAGTCATATCAATATGCAGTTACTCAGACTGACAAAAGACCTCCGCCACCTCCTTATGACTGTAGATACACAAGCCAGCCTTTGCAGAGTACTCAGCATGTTATTAAACAGTCTTCTGTGGACATTCCTCAGAGTCAAGAAATGCACTTACCTGAAATGAGGAAAGACTTTTCTAGAAGCTTTCAACAGCATTGGCAAAACCTTAATGAAAACGGCAGCACAGTTGGAAATTCCTGTAACTTGAAAGTAAATACCAATGTCACTCAGGCTTTTAATGAACCTGTTAGATCTTCTGTGGCTGGTGTTCAGACCCTTGCTCAAAATAATCAAGAGAGAAGAATAGACTCTTGTGATCTTACTTCAAATCAAGTACTGGACACAAGTGCCACAAAAGAAAAGTTAGTGAGGGATATTAAAACATTAGTAGAAATAAAAAAGAAGTTTTCAGAACTTGCAAGGAAAATTAAAATTAATAAAAATCTTCTGATGGCAGCAGGTTGTATTAAAACAACTGATACCTCTTACAGTGAAGTAGCTCCAAATTCTGAACTGTCTCTGAAACAAACTGCCCAAATCCAGTCTGGACCGCAGCTGACCCTAGGGACTCCAGAGGATAAACCACCATCCATGATAGAATCTGCAAAAGAAACACATAGAACACACAGTACAATGAATTCCAACATCCAGGACCCAAATTGGGGAAATTGTAACCAAGTGAATTCTGTTTTACAGAATTCTGTCTATTCAGAAAAGTTGCCAATGCCAGACCAGTTGCATGATTTGCAAGTAAGGACTTCTTTAAAGGCATCAACTCTTGAGATTACCCAGGCAACATTAAATAACACCCAGATTTCATCAGGAAATGTCAACGTTGAACTAAATGTGCCAACAAATTCTGGAACACCTTCTGTTCCTCAGTCTACATCCTTTGAGGAATATGTTTCAAAATATCCAAATAAAAATACGCTAATTCTCAGTTTACTTACATGTAGAGATAAACCTCAGGAGAAATTATTTAAAAATGCTAGTGAAAGTGTTCAGGGTTCTAAACCACATAGTTTTGAAATTAACCCAAATACCCAAATCACTGGTAACCAACCGGCTTTGAAAACCATGGAAACTTCAAGTATTTGTAATATAAATGCCAAGGTTTTAGACAACTCTTTTTGCCTTGAGCATAAATCCTCAACAAGTGGAGTGTCTTCTAAAAGTGACAATCACTTTTCCATGGAATTGCTAGCAACATGTCTTTCTCTGTGGAAAAAGCAGCCTTCAGAACCTACAGAGGAAAAACAGTATAATGAGTCAAAAAACAGAACAGCAGTTGGAGTTTCAACGCCTGTGGAAACCTGTGATAAGAGTCCATTTTCAGTTGTAGGACATTCTCAGAACAAGATGGTAAACACCTTACAAGAAACAGCTTTGTCAACAGTAGTACAGAATTATGAGTCTTCCAGTGCAACTGTTACAAAGGGAACAGAACTTCAAGTAGCTGTAGTGTCACCCTTAATTCTTTCAGATGTGAAAACATTGTCTGCCAAAGGAATAACACCTGAAGCTGTACCTGAAACACTGTATCCAGTTATTAAAGAAGGCAGTGTTTGTAGCTTACAAAATCAGTTGGCAGAAAATACAAGTGTTAATGCTCCTTTGAAAGCTCATCTTAAGGAACCAGTAGCAGGTACCACAACAAACACAAAGATGTTCTCACCAATTCAGAAGGAGGAGCAAAATGAGTCAACTAATTCAGAAGACACACCTAATAGCAATCAAGGAAGGCATATCAAGTCAGAACCAGTTACCCACTATTCTGTGAGTGAAGAGCAAGCCTCATGTAAGTCAAGGAACAGTGATACTGTTAGTGGTGATATGTTACATATTGACAATATTTGTTCTCTTGTTGAAGGTGATACATCTTACAATTCCCAGATAGCAAAGATATTCAACTTGCCTCCTTTGAAAAGGGTTGAGTCACAGAAATCTCTACCCAATCACCAAGTGATAACTAAGGGAAAACAAAAAGGACAAATAGACACCCTCACTGAAAGTAAAGACTTTGGTTTTCAAAATGGTAATTTTTTACAGTGCACAGATGTTTCACATAAAGTAACTGATCAGACAGAATCTCCGCAACCTCCAGAAACATCTTTGAAGTATGTTAAAGCAGATAGTGGAATTCTAGAGGAGAGCAGCTTGGACCATATCACTAAAAAAGAAAGCATGGCTAATGATGTGTGTTCGTCTTCTATTCAGCAGGATAGTTGTCCTCAGGAAGTTGACTCGTCCTGCAATTACATTACCCAAGATCCTTCAAGAAGTGAGATTCTCAGTGATAAGGCATCTGTCTTATACCTACACGATCAGCTGTCAGAACTTTTAAAAGAATTTCCCTATGGTATTGAAGCTGTGAACACACATGAAGGTTTTGTGGCTCAACAAATAAACCACATCTCAAAAGATCAGACCTGTCATAAAAGTGGTTGCGACTCCAAGGACTTAACAGACCAAATACAAATTACAATATTAAATTCAGATCAAATGAAAGAATTATTTCCTGAACATGACAGTCAAGTCTGTGAGGTAGACAAGTTGACAGAACATCAGAAAGAAGAACCCGTAAAAAAAGAAGGGAGCGACCAGTGTGACCCACAAGCAGATACAGATGGAAAGACTGATGATAACTTAATGGATTCAGAGAAAGATGATGTCGGTTGCTGTGCATTGGGGTGGCTATCTATGGTTTATGAAGGAGTACCCCAGTGTCAGTGTAATTCCATCAACAGCTCAACTTCAAAGGAAGAAAAAGGGGAAGATCAGTGTTCTCCTTCGAAGATCAACAGTCATAAACAAGGAGAAAGAACATCTGATAGAAATGTCCCTGTTGGGTGTAATAGTCCTCTAAATAATAATCCGAAGATTCCTTTGACTTTTCCAGATATGAAAAACCATTTTCCTGAAATAGATCAAGGCAAAAATACAAATGGTATGCCCAAAACAAAACATCACAAATCACTGAAGACAGAACAAGAATTACCAGGTCAGTTTTTATCTAAAGGTGATAAAAAACTAGATTCCATGCAAAGTCACAAAAGAAAAGGAAAACTACAATTTCATGAGATAACTTTTCACACCAGTAGTAAAATGACAAAGTTTTCTCAAGAGAGCCTGCACCAGAAGCTCATGGCACAAAACTCACGTCCACTAAAAACAAAGGTGGGTTTTTTGACAAATAAAAATAAAGATCTACGTATGAAGAATGGTTCTTTGGTACAGTCAGTATCCCCAGAGAAAATAAAATTGAAAGCAGGTGGCTTGAGACAAAAAGTTTCGGAAAAAAGGAAGTTAGATGATGGGAGCATACTTGATTCTAAGATAAAGAGGAAGAAATACGATAAACAAGAGCAGAATAAAAATGTGGGAGATGGTACCTTTAAGTTATGTAATTTTTCGTCAATCACAAATGAAAGAGCTAGGGTTAAAGAAAAGGCAGTATCAAATATTAAGTCCTCAGGCTCTAAGGATAGTTCATCTAAAATTAATAGAGTTCTAACACCAAAGGAGTATTTGCAAAGGCAGAAGCACAAAGAAGCATTGGGTAGCAACACATCAAAGAAAAGCTATGTGAGAGAGGTACCATGTGATTCTCAATACATGAAACCCAGTAAACTTTCCATGCAAGTAGGGAGTTGTGGGAAATCAAATGAGAGACATAATAGCAGTGTGCAGACTTCTAAAGAATCCTTAAATATTTGTTCAAGCCATGGTAAAAATCTCAAGATTCACCATTCTGAGGAGTCTAAAATATACATTTCAAGAAATGTTAAGGGAATAGTTGATGGAAAGCAAGCTGATAAAATGTGGATTGATAAAAGCAAATTAGACAAAAGTTTAAGCAGTATAAACAGTGAAGTGGAATTCAGTCAAATGCCTCCCCAGTCAAAGGATCAAAGGAAACTGTATCTGAACAGAGTTGCGTTTAAATGCACTGAGCATGAGAGTATTTGTCTCACAAAATTAGACAGTTCACCCAGGAAGCTTAATAAAGAGAGGAAACCGGAAGATAAACCTCAAAGCCTCTTACCTGTGAAAGATGCCACAGAAAAACCAAATATGCTGGAATTTAAATTATGTCCAGATGGACTGATTAAGAATACAAATTCTGTTGATGACTGGAAGGATCTGCAGCCTTGTCCTAGGAAGGAGCAAGCCCCTGTGCAAGGTCTAGTATGATTTTTTTCATGGTGTCTGGTACACTGTAAGGCATTGTAGGTGAACAAGTGGGTTAGCACTACTTACACCATCTGGGTGTCTAGCAAAGGCTTAAATGCATTTGCCATTCCTTGGTATTTGTTTTTCTAAATTGATGGTTCATTGGGCAGTATTTAAGTTTATCTCCCCCTTACTGTAAATTGTCCTAGATTTGTACTGATGACGAGGTGTATGAAATTATAAGGTTTGCCAAATACAAAGATTTCCCTTTGCACCAAGAAGCCTATATTATGAAAAGCGTTCTTTGTGCTGTTAGAAAAGTTATACATTATTTCAAGTGTTTTGTTGATTCTCATTTGGACTTTTGATTTCGAAGTCCTGTGAATTTGAAGTTTTGGTCTAAATACGAGGAGATAATCGTTACATACTAGTGAAAACTTTTTATACATATGGAAATGGTTCATCTTACTGTCATCTTTAAAATAGCTGGTGACTGTGTTACCACAAAAGTTAAAGCATTACCATGTAGTCTACTCTTGAGATGGGAGGACCACGGAAGAAATACTGTCCAGTGTTGTTACCAAAGCCAGAGCATAAGCATGACTGTCAGTTAGCTGCTGAATGATAGAATTTTCCGTGTAGTGCCAGGAGGGAAGGAGAAAATAGAGGACTAATTTTTTGTGATAGTAAGGAAACGTGTAGGGGTTGTGGTTATTACATATAAGACATTGTGTTGAGAAATTCAGATTAGAGAAGTAAAGGATTTGAATGGCAATCTTAATTTCTCCTGTGATGTTTAGATACGGTATCTGTTGGGGCACAGAAAGTTATGATGCAAATATAAGGTACCTTTTCTTGAAAGGAGATAAGGATATATGATAAAATAGAGTTCAGAATTCGTTTTGCAAAGTATTGGTGATTTCACTTGGCTATGTAAATAGATCTTTGGAAAGTGAGGCATGGGTGTTATAACATTAGAAGTAGGTGGGGGCAATGGGAATGACTTTGTCTCACGTGCCCTTAAGTACCTTGAGATTTGTTGTTCAGCCTGAGTGGAAGAAACATAATTCCATAATGAAGGTAAACTTTTAAAGCAGCTCCTTTTTCGTTTATGATTCAGGCGTTTGAAATGGAAGAAGGCCGTTTTCAGGCTTCTTTTAGACTTGAGTTATATGTGAATATATTATTTAATACTTTTTAAAGTCTATTTTATGCTTACATGATTTTCCTTCATTATAGTACTAAAAGAGATATGAATAGCAATTTCTAGAGATCTGATATCAATATTTAAATAGTTTCAGGAATAAAAAGTACAAAAGAAGACTGGTTAAGAGGTGTAACTGAGGAGAAAAGGATGCCAGAAGCCAACCAAGAAATAGGTAAAATCATCATCTATTTAAGTTTTTATTTTATTTATTGGGCACTCAGTCATGTGGAAGCTGGATTATTGTTAACGAAACTATTGTGAAGTTTGATTTTTATCCGTATTTGTAGTGATTCAATATTTGTGTGTGTGAATGGTAGGAAGATATTTTTTGATATTTTTGTCATACTGTGGAGAGGGAAGGAGTTCCTCTTAACAAGAAAATATTTCTTACCATGAGTTAGGTAAGGGGTTGGCATACTTTTTCTCTGTAGGACTAGATAGTAAATACTAGGCTTTGCAGATTATAAGATCTCCTAAATACTTACCTCTGACACTAGTGAGAAAATGGCAGTAGAATAATAAATGAATGAGTATGGGCTGTTTCAATTAAACTTTACCAAATCGGATTAGAGGCTGGGCTTGGCCTGTAGGCCATGTCCTGTTTGCCAGCTCTTGAGTTGGGTTATTTACAAGTTAATCCATTTAATTCTCAAATCCAGGTAGACGGGGATGTCCCCATTTTATCAATGGGAGGTTAGATCATTTGACTGAAATTCCATGACTAGTAACTGAATAGGCACTTGAACTGGATCCCTTCTTTTGAAAGTTAATTAAATGTGGAATTTCAATTATTTTGATGATAAGAGACTGAACCTCCTAGTTAAAATTTCATTTTGCAGTGAAGGGATTTGGGCTGAGGGCCAACCAGAAAAACCAAAGCTTTCAGCATATGATTTAATTAGTAGAATGAATGGACTTTGTTTTTAGGGTTTTGCATTGAAAACTAGAAACTAGGGTTCAGGAGTTTTATCTTCCTTTTGGTTAATTGAATATGCAAAAACAAAGAGTATGGAATTCCTTGCAAATGGAGGAAGGAGAATTTCACCATGAGCAACAATAAAGAGAGGAAGTGTGGCAAAGTTGAGAAGAGAGCTTAAATATTATAAGCCTGTAGAAATGAAGTCTACACATTAAAGATGCATATAGGAAAACACTAAGTTGAATCGAAGACTCAACGAAGGAAGAAATGCACTCTTAATCAGAACAGGAAAACATCTGAAAGAGGGGAAAATGAATTTTAATAGTTGTGAGAGTAGAAAACATTTCTAAAGTTGAACACAGGAATTTGAAAATGAGAAAGATGGAAGTGGGCATGGAGATTGGGCAAGAAAGGTCCTGTGAAATAGGAGAGACATTACCTCATAGAGAAGGTCAGAGGCATGATTGGAATCTGAATCTGAAGATACGGATGTCTGCACAGATTGACCAGAGATAATCATGAGCTAAATGAGAGACGTAAAGATAGCCACAAATAGGATGAACAATAAACTGAAGTTGAATAAACGTCAGTACTCAGAATCATGATGAAAAAAAATACAAATTGGGGCACAAGCTCAAGGAGATCTGAAGCAGGGTAGAGAAAAGCCAAGATACAAGTCACAGCTCTGTCAAAAGTATAAGATCAAATTACCAGGTTGTACCTGAAACTAATGTAATATTGTATGTCAGTTTTATTTCAATCAAAAAGTAAAGGCAAGTAAAATTCACCTGTAATCTAAAAAAGCCTGATGAGCTTCAGGGAAAGTGTGAAAGACAGAACAAATACCAAGATGAAGAGGTGGACAACGTGAACCAGCGTGAAGAGAGAGAAAAAACAAATGTCATGAACTCCCAAACAGATGCAAAGAAACATTTTTGGATAATTATACATCTAAATTTGGTAGCAAAGATTGGAATGTAGATGGTGCAAGTTGTAAAACCATATCAAGTCAGAGTAAAGTACAGAGAAGAAGTTACAGAATCCAATGGAAAATGACTTAGGGACCCATCTGGGATATCAGTATTACATTATAAAAGAAAGCTAATGAGGATGTACAAGGATTTGAATCATGTAAAGAACCAAGAGGGCAAAATACTTGACTTGCTAGAGCAGCAGAAAAAGGTAAAACAAGACTATTCCTAGAAAAGAATGGCTAGAGTGAGGATGAAAACCATGGGAATTCTAAATAGGGGGAATGGCTACCGAGAAATGGAGGCACATCTAGAAATGCAAGAAGTAGGAAAAACTGGACCCATCAAAAAGATAATGAGGCTAATGCAATGCTTGAAATGGTCTAACAAAACAGAAAAACTACAGATATGTCTTAGAATACTTCATGCATAGCAAGG
Source organism: Ailuropoda melanoleuca (assembly GCF_002007445.2). Classification (NCBI taxonomy): domain Eukaryota; kingdom Metazoa; phylum Chordata; class Mammalia; order Carnivora; family Ursidae; genus Ailuropoda; species Ailuropoda melanoleuca. The sequence continues at coordinate 28,257,484 of NC_048233.1, forward strand.
CCAGAGTGTTAAAATTGTCTTTTCCATTCAGTGGTTGGAACTGGTTGATGATTATACTTTTTATATTCCTAGTTTTAGATAGCTGTTAAAAAGGTCACATCTATAATAGTGTGCAAATGGTAGTAGAACAGAATAGCCCTGGGCTGTGAAGATGGGATGAGAGTAGAAAACAGTCCCCAAAGAGAGGCAAGATACCCTGTGTACAAAATTTATTCTATAGGTAAAAAGCCATAGTTTATCAAATTACTTTTTTAGTATTTTATCCCAAAGGAGAATGTCGGTTTTCCCTCTCCCTTTTAATTGATTGTAAATTGGTCACTAATACTGAGTAATAAAGTAAATAAAATTTCTATTTCCTTAGATAATAATGTTTTGGCTAATTCAAGACTCTCCAAGAGAAGCTTCAGTGCAGATGGATTTGAGACACTACAAAATCCAGTAAAAGATTCAAAAGCAATGTTTCAAACCTACAAAAAGATGTATATGGAAAAGAGAAGCAGAAGCCTTGGTAGCAGTCCTTTAAAATAATTTTGAGGCTAATTTTTTTGATGGTTCTGTAATTGGCACCAGAAATTTTTTGTTCAGAATATTTTTCTAGAAATGCTCAGAATTGCCATGGTAGAATCGCAAGAGATTTTAGTTCACTTAGGTTATGTATATCTTTGAAATTACTTAATTAAGATGGCTTGAGGACCTTACCTGTGGTACCAGACATAAGAAATGTATGGTATTTGTCAGGGAAACCACAAGGTATTGAATTTCAACATTATTGAACAAAGTTTACCATTGTTTATTTTGAAATGCTAACTATCCATCCTGAGAGAGGGCTGTTCTCAGTTAAGTACTTGTTTATTTTGGCTGGGACTGTAAATATGTTTTTATTTCTAAAGCTTATTAGCAAAACTTATTTTTTAAAAATGCTCACTGTGAATGTCAAAGTATATTCTGAAGTATTTTATACCTAATTGTAAACTTTGTCAGAAGTCTTGTTTTGTACTTGTTAAGCTGGACATAATTTTTGGATAATGTTTAAACATTACTTTTCATACTTGAAATAAACATTTATTTTTAAAATATATATGAAATCATAATGGTTTGTGTTTGATTTTCTACTCTCACAACAGGGCACATTTTAGAAGGGCATGTTAAAAAGGAGAAATTTTAACAAGCTGTCAGAAGTAAATATTTTCAGGTTGCACTCAGAAGAACAAACATTTTCCTTGGGTCAGGAAATTGCAAGAAAGCATGGAAGGCGAAATGGTTCTGGGTTTTACTTTATGGCTACTAGGAAAGTGTTGTTATTTTCATAAAATTTCAATGCTATATGTATAGTTCATATTCATTTAAAAAATATATTTCTGGGAATAGGGAGAAATGGGGAGTTTAATGAGAGTATAGTTTCAGCTTTGCCGTTGTGTGAATATTGTTAACACTACTGAACTGTACACTTAAAAGTCCTTAAGATAGTAACTTTTATGTGTATTTTATTACAAGTTTAAAAACTACATTCTGAAGACTTCAGAAGACAGGGCTTCTCATAAAATGCTAAGCAGCTATGCTCATTTCTACTAACTAATGGTCTCATGTCAATAAAAGATTCAGTTAGAAAAGCAATGGTTGGGAAAACTGCTGGCACCCTAGCACCCATCAAGGCAACGGCTTCAAACTGTGATAGTCATTACATTGATCGTTGTATTCTTCACTGCTGGAAACAATATTTTTTTAAAAACTCATAATGTCTTTGATAAAATAATGAGAGTTGTTAATATTAATAAATCTCAATCCTTTAGTATACATCTTTTAAATATCCTAAGTGATGAAAAAGCAGTGGCCATTGAGAAAAAAATAATTTTTTGACTTGTAAACTGAACTGGTCCCTTGGGACATCATTTTTACTTGAAGAAATCGACATTTTTCTCAACTACGTCTTCCTGACTTTTCAAGGAAAAGAAAAACATTTGTTAATGATAAAATTTAAGCTTCCCCCCAAAATTAGGATTTTGGAAAACTTGTATCTGAAACCAAGTTTGATAGCATCCTACTGCTAGATCTCTGAGTTAATCAGAAATATTAGTGAATGTAATTATTTTAAAAATCTTTTAAGTAGGCTCCACACTGAATATGGGGCTTAAACTCAACAATCCTGAGATCAAGAGTCATATACTCAACGAACAGCCAGCCAAGTGCCCCTGACTAATTATTTTTGGTGTTTGCTAAAGTATGTCAGTATTTGGAAGATCTACATAACTTCATGAACCAATATTTTCTGATGACCAATGCAAATTGATAAGAGATCTACTCAGAATGCCAGGTAGACCAATGGATTTTAATAGAAGAATATAAAAAGATAGCTGTTGTATCAAGCTTCCATGTTGCAACTAACCTTTTAGGAAACTGTCAGCTTTTGGTGCAGTATTGAAGAATATATGTGATCTGAAAAAGCTGAAGGAACATTCTTGTCCACATAAAAAGCCGTCTGTGTGTGAGATGGGATTTTTTCGGTATACTTGAACCAAGACATAGCTCAACAACAGGCTGAATGCACAAGTAGATAGATTCGACTGAGTTCAATGAAGTTGGATCTTAAAGAGATTTGCAAAAATGAAAAAAAATGCTGGACTTTTCATGGATTTTTTTGTTTTGATATATTTTTTATTAAAATGCTATTTATATAACCATGTAATGGGTTTACTTTTAAATGAAAACACTTTAAAAATTTTTCATGGACTAAATATTGATAAATATCTGAAGTCCACAGTTTTTAAGATGGTTAAAAATAAGAGTGGTTACAGTGGTGATTCAGGAGCAAGCACAATTAGATGGATATGTCCAGTCTTGCTGAAAAGTCAACATTAATTTTCAAATACTTAGATAGTATAAAGCATGTAGAGTTGCATATAAGTAGTTAACAGTGTTGAATTGGCTGCTATCATTATTCTTTAATTGTTAATGTTTTCACATTAGGTGTGGCTTTTACATGTTAAGGCTAGAACCTTATAGGTACCAATGAATATTATTTTATGACCTTGAATTTCAAAGGGTAATTTCAGGACAAGATGAGAGAAGCCTGCATAGACTATGAAAATTATTTTTAAAAAAGTAGGGAAACCTAACTGGCTCAGTCCGTTAAGTGCCCAGCTATTTGATCTCAGCTCAGGTCTTAATGTCAAGGTTGTGAGTTCAGCCCCGCTTTGGACTCCATGCTGGGCACGGAGTCTTCTAAAAAAATAATAATAAAATTAGTAAAAAATAATAAGTCTTTTAGGTGTGTGAGGTTCAGGACAGTAGTATGTAAAATACTCTTTATGCATAATACAATGAAAGACAGGCTCTCAATGAAAGACCAATGAAATTCCTTCAGGAAGAAGGGAATTGAAAACAGAAGTGAAATGCAAGGGTGAAAGGTCAAAGAAATCAGTGGACATTTATCTAAAGGATGACCACAGAAAGAACACATTAATAGAACAAATTTTTAAAGGAAAAATAATGGTGAAAAAATCCATCTGAATGGTAACACTGACTAGCATGTTACATGTATCTTGTTTCCTGGACATGGAAGTAATTTGCAAATAGTACCTATAATGTATGAAGCTTTGTGGGAAGTATGGTACTACTATAGAAGCTGCAAAAGTGAGTAAAACAAGTTCTTCCCTTAGGAATCTCCAATCCAGAAAATGAGAAGTGTCCAAATGTGAGTCAGTACTCATAAAAGGCATAAATGTTTGGGGAGATGAAATGAGAGATAAAAAATAATTAAAGAAGTTTTCTTACTGACTTCGGAATGCCTTTTATTACCTTACCACAGCCAGGTTAATGCCTTCTCTTGCCCATCTATATCTAGATGAAAGTGGCCAAAACCAACTACTGGTCTTACCAACTAATTTTCATTTGAATTTCTCTTCAAGAGAAGGGTCCAGAGAAAGAAGCACAAATAACCTGTTGTTACTTTAATCGAAGCATAAATAATGTTGATTTTTGTTGTTACTATTTTCATGTTTAAAGGAATGCATTCAAGGTTCATTTTCTTTCAACTCTAGATATTTATTTATTTATTTATTTATTTATTTTTAATTTTATTTTATTATATTATGTTAATCACCATACAGTACATCCCCAGATTCCCATGTAAAGTTTGATGCTTCATTAGTTGCGTATAACACCCAGTGCACCATGCAATACGTGCCCTCCTTACTACCCATCACCAGTCTATCCCCTTCCCCCACCCCCTCCCCTCTGAAGTCTTCAGTTTGTTTCTCATAGTCCATAGTCTCTCATGTTTCATTTCCCCTTCTGATTACCCCCCTTTTCTTTATCCCTTTCTTCCCCTACCGATCCTCCTAGTTCTTATGTTCCATAGATGAGAGAAATCATATGATAATTGTCTTTCTCTGCTTGACTTATTTCACTTAGCATTATCTCCTCCAGTGCCGTCCATGTTGCAGCAAATGTTGAGAATTCGTTCTTTCTGATAGCTGAGTAATATTCCATTGTATATATGGACCACAGCTTCTTAATCCAGTCATCTGTTGAAGGGCATCTCGGCTCCTTCCATGATTTGGCTATTGTGGACAATGCAGCTATGAACATTGGGGTGCATATGGCCCTTCTCTTTACTACGTCTGTATCTTTGGGGTAAACACCCAGTAGTGCAATGGCTGGGTCATTCAACTCTAGATATTTAAAAATAGAACTTGGAAAAGTATTTGAAACTCTTACTATATTAAGTTTAGACTGTAGAGCAGAGATTATAGAGTATGAATCAGGACTGCAGTGATACTATATACTTAAATGAAGACTGTCAAATCATCAAAACAGTCATCAGGCCATCAGGACTCAAAAAGCCTCTGAAATACTGAAGAAAGCTTGAAACTGACCATCAGATTACTATGCTTCCAGTTTGGGAAGGTGCCCTGAGAAGGGTGTGAGTACACCTTTAAGAAAGCATTGCAAGGGAAGGTTAAGAATGATACAAGTTGATAGCCATTTTGATAGTTCTGTAATCTTACAGATATCTGTAAAAAATTACAGATCTGTAAAAAAAAAAAAAAATTTCACATTAAACATTGTGGTAAATACAGGTAACCAGAAAGTAATTAATGAGCCTAGCTGCCAATATGGTAGCTGTTAGCCTTATGTATATGTATTGAGCACTAGAATATAAAATGCCCTAGACAGTTTGGCTCTATGTTCTGGAGGAAGAGCCAACAGAACCTCGTGGTGGATTGGATAAGGGAGAAGAAGGGGGAGGAATCTTGTTTCTGGATTGTGGCGCTGAGTGGGTGAAGAGGCCTGCCTTGTCTGCATGACTAGGGAGTTGGAAGTCTTTAGGCTGACCAGGAATTGATTTCTTTAAGCATGCGGCCAGTTTCCATGGACCTTTTACCTGGAGGCCAGCCTGCAAGGCAACAGTCTTGAATAAATTAACCCACACCTTTTAGTAGTTGAGTCAACCCAGCATAGCCTCTAGAGAGGAATGGACTCCTACTCGGCACCATTTTTGCAGACATCATTATTTTCATAGCTGATATTTCAAGGTAAATTTTATGAAATAATTGAGGCCTAATTTGAAATCTTTGTAATTTCTCCCAGCTTTTGCTTTGCCTAAGTAGAATGGATTTATCTATGAGATAATAGATTTTTTTTTTTCTTTTTTTTTTTTTTTTTTTTTTTTTTTTTTTTTTTTTTTTTTTTTTTTTTTTAAAGATTTTATTTATTTATTCGACAGAGATAGAGATAGCCAGCGAGAGAGGGAACACAAGCAGGGGGAGTGGGAGAGGAAGAAGCAGGCTCATAGCGGAGGAGCCTGACGTGGGGCTCGATCCCACAACGCCGGGATCACGCCCTGAGCCGAAGGCAGACGCTTAACCGCTGTGCCACCCAGGCGCCCCGATAATAGATTTTTTTAATTAAAAAAAATTCTTATAGTCTATGCTTTTTTTTTTTTTTTTTTAAAGATTTTATTTATTTTTTTATGAGAGAGAGAGTGAGCATGAGAGGGGGGAAGGTCAGAGGGAGAAGCTGAGCAGGGAGCCCTATGTGGGACTAGAGACTCTGGGATCAGGTCTGAGCCAAAGGCAATTGCTTAACCAACTGAGCTACTTAGGCGCCCTAGGTTTTTTTTTTTTAATAGCAAGAAACAGACCTTTGACCCTGAATTGAGCATTTCCTTTTCCGAGTCTTCTTTAGTCACTTCCTTCCTGTCTTCTATTATCTGATCTCTCTGTAACTCCAAATTGATAACTTGCTTGAGATTCCAAGGTATTGTAATTATGGGGACTCAATGATCAGAGAACTGCTATTGTCACTTTGGCAACATTTTAGATGCATTATATATCATTGGTCACTGGGAATGTGCCTGCTCTGATGGCTTTGAATTATATATCCAAAATATGACTCCTACCTTGTTAAAATTTTCTGGGGTCCAGGAACTCAGTTACTTTTAAGTCCTCATATCAAATATAAATCATATACTTACTCATAACTGTGTGGGCTGAGCATAATAACTTGTCATGCATGGTGATAATTAATTCCATTGCTTTTGGATGCTTCAAAGGATCTCCTAGGAAACAAAATGTGTGGATAGTTAGGTTTTGTGCTCAGATTCAAGTATGGCCTTTATTAATTTACCTTTACTCATTGCCTGTTGCGAATGGTTATTTATTATTCACATTAAACCAGGAAGTTATATTGCCCTTGTTATACATATGAGAAAACTGAGCTACAGAGAAATAAGTTCAAACAGCTTTAAAGTAATAAAGGAGCACCTAAGAATTAATATAATCATCAAAACAACTTCTAATTTGGGCCAAAACATCAAAATCAGTGATTACAGTCCATTTCTCACCAAGGAACATTTCATTACATGATAGATGTGAACACTTGCCCTTTCTTCAGTATTAGAAGTACTGGACTAATTTGCCTGAATATGTCTGCAGAGTGATCCCAGCATAGTTCTCACAGATGGCCCTTCAGCTTCCACCTCTATTTGGCTTTGCACTTCTAAAATTCTAGTGGCCTTATGCTTTTTACCCTAATTTCTCCACCCTGTATCAGTGTGACCTTAACTTTCCTTACTCTTCCCTTTTCTTCATTTGTGTTTTAGCACTATATACCAGCTTCATAGATTTGGAACATACTATCATCATGTGCTTATCCTTTTGCAGAATGAAGCTCATTGTTAGATCCCTGCATCAGTTATTATCACTGTGTAAGGCTTAAACATGTCACAGTTTCTAAAGGTCAGAAATCTGGGTGTGGCTGGGCTGGGTTCCTCCTTAAAGTCTCTCACAAGGCTGAATCATGGTTATTGGCTAGTAGTGCAGTCTCATCTGACGGCTTGACTCAGGAAGGATCCACTTCCAAGTTAATGCATGCGATTGTTGTCAGGTGTTTCAGGCTGTTAGACTGAGTGCCTCGGTTCCTTACCGGCATTAGCCAGCAGCCTCCTTCGATTCCTTGCCATGTTGGTCTCTTTATAAGGCAGTCTCCAACATGGCAGCTGACTTTCCTCAAAGCAATAGAACCTGACTGTGAGAGCAGGCTAGAGGAAAGTCAGTCTTTTTGTAACTTAATTTAAGAATTCATATCATGTCATTTTTGCTATATTCACTTGTTAGAAGTTAAGTTCACATAGTTGCAGTTCACATTCAAGGTAAATGGGTTAGGGGTCACTAGGAACCATCTTAGAGGCTACCTACCACAGTCTTTACTAAATTAACCCCTAAATTCTTTTGTACAAGTGGAAGCATGACCTTTCTGATTTACGTAGCTCTGTGCTTATTCCAGGGAACCTGGAAATCTGGCTTCTTGTCTAAAATACGGATAGAAAATGATGCAGATGGTTCAACAGTTACTTCGCCTGGGTTTAGCTCCTTGACGTGGAGTATAAGACCCCTCAGTAAACTTGCGCCTCAGCATTCCCTAAGACATTACGCTATCTTGTTCCTATGTTGGTGATTCATAACTCCAAAGACCAAGTGTGTTCTGTGTGACTGACAAAGGGCTCTGGGAGCTGTGCCTAGAAGCCCCCGTCTCTCTGTCTGCCTGTGCTTTCTTTCTTTTCTGTACTGTATCCTTTACTTTTATTAAAACCTTAACCTAAGAAAATCTTGTGGAGTCACATGAGACCTTTGAGTGATCCAGTCCCATGTAATCATTGCAGTTGGGGAGGACTGTGACCACACTGTCTGAATCCCAGCAGCATCCAGGTGGCTGTGGAAACTCCCAGAATTAGTCAAATTACCCATGGGGCTGCAAAGAACCTCATTAAATGCCTTTCCCTAATGTCAGTTTTTTTGTGAGGGAAAGGCCTCTTTCTATCCTGCTGTCCATGCCACTCCCCTATTATTTCTTTGTACAGTACCAGCTTGCTGAATGTTCATACTGCTGCAGGAGTGCCCATCATGTTATATGACAATTAATCTCAATTCCTAGATAAATTAGGAGCTCCTTGAATGCAGGGACCCTGGCTTAGTTACATTTGTATTCGCAGTGCCTATTGTCAAGCACAGTGCTGTCCAATAGAAATGAAATGTGGGCCACATATGTAATTGTAAGTTTTATGGTAGTCACATTAAAAGTGTAAAACTGGTGAAAATAATTTTAATAATGCATTTTATCTAACCAATGTATTTAAAATATATTGTCAACATGTAATATGAAAATTACGGAGATATATTCCTTTTCCTTTTTTTTTAATACTAAGATTTTTGAATTCTGGTGTTTATTTTATATTTACAGCACATCCTAATTAGATGCTCAGTAGCCATGTGTGGCTTATGGCCACTGAATGGGACAGCACAGCCTAGCACATAAAAGGTGTTCAAGTGTCTCTAGGTACGTAAGAGGTACTCCATCTTTTTAGAATTTGCCAATTGCTATGCCAGCCTATGCTTGACACTTGGCATATACTATCTCAACACACACACAACCTTGAGAAGCAGGTATCATCATCCTCAGTGATAAACAGAAAACCATTTGTTTTCTTCACCATTGTACACCCAATTCCTGATTTATTTTTAAAATAAATATTTATTTTATGAATAAGCGAAAGACTATTAATGAGGGAACATTTGAGCTTAAAAAAGTTTAATAACTTCTCCAAAGTGAGTCACAGAGTCAGGAGTCAAACTCAGCTCTCTGACTCGACCTCTGGGCTCTTCAGTCTCCTGCCATGCCTCCTCTATGGCCAAGTGAAAGAACTGATATGTTAACTAATAAGCAGCACATTAATAAGGACATGGAATCCTACCAAAAATACAAGAATCTAGCATGTATCACTTATGTGAAGCACTTGCTGAATAACTAAATTATCTGTCAGAAAATGTTTAAAAGTGGGATTATTTGAAAAAAATGTATTAAAAGGCACTTTGATATGGTATGTGACCAATAAAAAATGAATTCTTATTGCAGCCAACCTTATGTATATCCTGCCACTAGAAACAGATGAGAATAAGTCTTATTTTATCTATTTTTTTAGTTGAAGTATAGTTGGCACACAAATTAGTTTCAGGTGTACAACATAGTGATTTGACAAGTCTATACATTATGCTGTGCTCCCCACAAGTGTAGTTGCCATCTACCACCATACAACTCTATTATAATCCCATTGACTGTATTCCCTGTGCTGTACCTTTTATCCCCATGATTTATATGATTTATTTCACTTTATTTCATTTATTTCACCTTCTAGGTCCATTTCCCACATTGCAAGACATCATTCTTTTTTATGGCTGAGTAAAATTGGCTCTGTGTGTGGTGTGTGTGTGTATACCACATCTTTATCCATTCCTTTACTGGTGGACACTGCTGCTTCCATAATTTGGTTATTATAAATACTGCTGCAGTTACCGTAGGGCTCCATGTATGTTTTCAAATTATTGTTTTCGTTTTCTTTGGGTAAATACCCAGTAGTGGAATTACTGGATCATATGGTAATTCTATTTTTAATTTTTTGAGGAACCTCCATGCTGTTTTCCACAGTGGCCGCACCAACTTGCATTCCCACCAACAGTGTACAAGGGTTCCTTTTTCTTCACATCCTCACCAACTCTTGTTTCTTGTGTTTTTGATTTTACTGTTCTGACAGGTGTGAGGTGATATTGCCTGGTAGTTTTGATTTGTATTTCTGTGATAATGAGTGCTGTTAAACATCTTTTCACGTGCCTGTTGGCTAATTGTATGACTTCTTTAGAAAAATGTCTCTTCAGTTCCTCTGTCCATTTTTTAATCTAACTGGGGTTTTTTTGTGTTTTTTTTTGGTGTTGAGCTGTATAGTTTTTATTTTTAATTTTATGCTTTTATTTTTTTAAGATTTTATTTAAATTCAGTTAGTTAACATAAATTGTATTATTAATTTCGGGACAGAATTTAGTGATTCATCTCCTGCATATAACATCTAGTGCTCATTGCAACAAGTGCCCTCCTTAATGCCCATCACCCACTTACCCCATCCCCACACCCATCTCCCCTCCAGCAACCCTCAGCTTGTTCCCTATACTTAAAAGTCTCTTATGGTTTGTCTCCCTCTCTTTTGTATCTTATTTTATTTTTCCTTCCTTTGCCCTATGTTCATCTGTTTTGTTTCTTAAATTCCACATATGAGTGAAATCATATGGTGTATGTCTTTCTCTGTCTGACTTATTTCACTTAGCGTAGTATATTCCAGTGTTCCATCCATGTTATTACAAATGGCAAGATTTCATTCTTTTTGATTGCTGAGTAATATTCCGTTGTATATATACACCACATCTTCTTTATCCATTCATCTGTCAATGGACATCTGGGCTCTTTCCATATTTTGGCTGTTGTGGACGTTGCTGTTCTAAACATTGGGGTGCATGTGCCCCTTCAAATCAGCATTTTTTGTCTTTTGGGTAAATACCTAGTAGTGTAATTGCTGGGTTATAGGGTAGTTCTATTTGTAACTTTTTGACAAACCTCCATCTGTTTTCCAGAGTGGCTGCGCCAGTTTGCATTCCCCACCAACAGTGTAAGAGGGTTCCCCTTTCTTCACATCCTCACCAACATCTGTTATTTCCTGAGTTGCTAATTTTAGATATTTTGACTGGTGTCAGGTGGTATTCTTTGTGGTTTTGATTTGTATTTCCCTGACAATGAGTGATGCTGGGCATTTTTTCATGTGTCTGTCGGCCATTTGTATGTCTTACTTGGAGAAATGTCTGTTCATGTTTTCTGCCCATTTCTTGGCAGGATTTTTTAGTTTTTGGGTGTTGAGTTTGATAAATTCTTTATAGATTTTTGATACTAACCCTTTATCTGACAAGACATTTGCAAATATCTTCTCCCATTCTGTAGGTTGCCATTTAGTTTTGTTGATTGTTTCCTTTGCTGCGCAGAAGGTTTTTATCTTGATGAAGTCACACTAGTTCATTTTTGCTTTTGTTTCCCTGCCTTTTTGGAGACGTGTCTGGTAAGAAGTTGCTGTGGCCAAGGTTGAAGAGGTTGCTGCCTGTGTTCCCCTCTAGGATTTTGGTGGATTCCTGACTTATATTTAGGTCTTTCATCCATTTTGAATTTATTTTTGTGTATGGTGTAAGAAAGTGATCCAGTTTCATTCTTCTGCATGTTGCTGTCCAATTTTCCCAACACCATTTGTTGAAGAGACTGGCTTTTTTCACATTGGCTATTCTTTCCCCCTTTATTGAAGATTAGTTGACCGTATAGTTGTAGGTCCATTTCTAGGTTCTCTGTTCTAAACCATTGATCTATGTGTCTTTTTGTGTGCTAGTACCATACTGTCTTGATGGTTGCCTCTTTGTAATACAGCTTGAAGTCTGGAATTGTGATGCCTCCAGCTTTGGTTTTCTTTTTCAACATTACTTTGGCTATTCAGGGTCTTTCTGGTTACATACAAATTTTAGAATTGTTTGTTCCAACTCTGTGAAAAATGCTCGTGTTATCTTGATAGGGATTGCATTGAATGTATAGATTGCTTTGGGTAGTTTAGATAGTTTAACAATGTTTGTTCTTCTGATCCATGAGCATGGAATATTTTCCATTTCTTTGTGTCTTCCTTAATTTCTTTCATCAGTGTTCTATAGTTTTCAGTGTACAGATCTTTTACCTCTTTGGTTAGGTTTATTCCTAGGTATCTTATTGTTTTGGTTGCAATTAGAAATGGAATCAGCTCCTTAATTTCTCTTTCTTCTGCCTCATTATTCATGTATTGAAATGCAACAGATTGTACACTGATTTTCTATCCTGTACCTGCTGAATTCCTGTATCAGTTCTTGCAATTTTTTGGTGGAGTCTTTTTGGTTTTCTACGTAGAGTATCATGTCATCTGCAAAGAGTGAAAGTTTGACTTCTTCCTTGCTGATTTGTGCCTTCTATTTCATTTTGTTGTCTGATTGCTGAGGCTAGGACTTCTAGTACTCTATTGAACAACAGTGGTGAGAATGGACTTCCCTGTCATGTTCCTGCCCTTAGGGGAAAAGCTCTCAGTTTTTCCCCATTGGGGATGATGTTAGCTGTGGGTCTTTTGTGTATGGCCTTTATGATGTTGAGGCATGTTCCACCTATCCCTACCTTCTTGAGCCTTTTTATCAAGAAAGGATGCTGTATTTTGTGAAATGCTTTTTTTCCATCTGTTGAGAGGATCATACGGTTCTTATCCTTTCTTTTATTAATATAGTGTATCATGTTGACTGATTTGCAGATATTGAACCACTCCGGCATCCCAGAAATAAATCCCACTTGGTCTTGGTGAATAATCCTTTTAATGTACTGGTGGATCGTATTAGCTAGTATCTTGTTGAGAATTTTTGCATCCATATTAATCAGTGTTATTGACCTATAATTCTCCTTTTTAGTGGAGTCTTTGTCCGGTTTTGGGATCAAGGTAATGCTGGCCTTATAGAATGAATTTGGAAGTTTTCTTTCCATTTCTATTTTTTAGAACGAGTTTGAGAAGAATAGGTATTAATTCTTTGAATGTTTGGTAGAATTCCCGTGGGAAGCCATCCAGCCCTGGACTCTTAGTTTTGGGAGATTTTTTTTTTATTAACTGTTTCAGTTTCTTTGCTGGTTATGGGTCTGTTCCAATTTTCTTTTTTTTTTTTTTTTTTTTTTTTTTTTTTTTTAAAATTTTTTTTTTTTTTTTTTGAAGGNACAGAGATAGAGACAGCCAGCGAGAGAGGGAACACAAGCAGGGGGAGTGGGAGAGGAAGAAGCAGGCTCACAGCAGAGGAGCCTGATGTGGGGCTCGATCCCATAACGCCGGGATCACGCCCTGAGCCGAAGGCAGATGCTTAACCGCTGTGCCACCCAGGCGCCCCTGTTCCAATTTTCTAGTTCTTCCTTATTTCAGTTTTGGTAGTTGATATGTTTCTAGGAATGTAGCCATTTCTTCCAGTTTGCCTAATTTGTTGGCATATAATTGCTCATAATATTCTCTTATAGTTGTTTGTATTTCTGTGATGTTGGTTGTGATCTTTCCTCTTTCATTCATGATTTTATTTGTTTGGATTCTTTCTTTTTTCTTTTTGATAAGTCTTGCTAGGAGTTTATCAATTTTGTTAATTCTTTCAAAGAACCAGCTCCTAGTTTCATTGATCTCTTCTGTTTTATTTAATTTCTATGTCATTTATTTCTATATCATCTAATCTTCTCCTGCTGGATTTACGCTTTATTTGCTGTTCTTTTTCCAGCTTCTTTAGGTGTAAGATTAGGTTGTTTATTTGAGACTTTACTTACTTCTTGAGGAAGGCCTGTATTGCTATATACTTCCCCCTTTGCTGCATCCTTAAGTTTTGGACTGTTGTGTTTTCATTTTCATTTGCTTCCATGTATATTTTATTTCTTCTTTAATTTCCTGGTTAGCCCATTCATTCTTTAGTAGCATGTTCTTTTTTTTTTTAAAGATTTTTTTTTTATTTATTTATTCGACAGAGATAGAGACAGCCAGTGAGAGAGAGAACACAAGCAGGGGGAGTGGGAGAGGAAGAAGCAGGCTCATAGCGGAGGAGCCTGATGTGGGGCTCGATCCCGTAACGCCGGGATCATGCCCTGAGCCGAAGGCAGACGCTTAACCGCTGTGCCACCCAGGCGCCCCTTAGTAGCATGTTCTTTAACCTCCATGTATTTGTGGTCCTTTCAAATTTTTTCTTGTGGTTTAAGTTTCATACCATTGTGGTCTGAAACTATGCATGGTATGATTTCATTCTTCTTGTACTGGTTGAGGCCTGTTTTGTGACCCAGTATGTGATCTGTTCTGGAGAGTGTCCCATGTGTACTTGGAAACTACGTGTATTCTGCTGTGTTTAGGATGAAGTGTTCTGGATACACCTGGTAGGTCCATCTGGTGCGGTGTGTCATTGAAAGCCTTGTTTCCTTGTTGATCTTCTGCTTAGATGATCTGTCCATTGCTGTGAGTGGGGTGATAGAGTCCCCTACTAATATTGTATTATTACCAATGAGTTTCTTTAAGTTTGTTATTAATTAATTTATATATTTGGCTGTTCCCAAGTTAGTGGCATAACTATATACAATTTTTAGATCGTCTTCTTGGATAGACTCCTTTGTTATGTTATAGTGTCTTTCTTCATCTCTTATTACAGTCTTTGTTCATAATCTAGTTTGTCTGATATAAGGATGGCTACTTCAGCTTTCTTATGATGTCCATTAGCATGATAAATTGTTCTCCACCCCCTCACTTTCAATCTGGAGGTGTTTTGCAGTCTAAAATGAGTCTCTTGTAGGCAGCATATAGATGGGTCCTGTTTTTATCCATTCTGATATGCTCTATCTTTTGATTGGAGCAGTTAGTCCATTTGCTTTCAGAGTAAGTATTGAAAGATATGAATTTAGTGCCATTGTATTATCTGTAAAGTCACTGTTCTTGGAGATTGTCTCTGCTCCTTTCTAGTCTTTGTTACTTTTGGTCTCTCTTTCCCGCTCAATAAGTCCCCTTTAATATTTCTTGCAGAGCTGGTTTAATGTTCACAAACTCCTTTAGTTTTTGTTTGTCTTGGAAACTCTTTATCTCTCCTTCTATTCTGAATGACAGCCTTGCTGGATAAAGTATTCTTGGCTCTATATTTTTCCCATTTAGCACATTGAATATTTCCTTCCTCTCCTTTCTGGCCTGCCAAGTTTCAGTGGACAGGTCTGCTGCTAGTTTCATGTGTCTACCTTGTAGATTAAGGACCTTTTGTCTGTATCTGCTTTTAGAATTCTCTCTTTATCTTTGTATTTTGCATGTTTCACTATGATATGTCATGGTGTTGACCTATTTTTATTGATTTTGAGGGCAGTTCTCTATGCCTCTTGGACTTGAATGCCTGTTTTCTTCCCAATTAGAGAAGTTCTCAGCTATAATTTGTTCAAATAACCCATCTGGGCCTTTTCCTGCTCTTCTTCTTCTGGGACTCCTATGATATGGAGATTATTTGATTATTTTGCTTTATGGATTTGCCAGGTTCCCTAAGTCTACCTTTGTGACCTAATAGTTTTCTTTCCCTCTTCTTTTCAGCTTCATTATTTTCCATAATTTAATCTATACTCTCCTCTGCCTCTTCAGTCCTTGTCGTGATTACATCCAGTCAATTTTGCATCTCAGTTGTAGCATTTTTTATTTCAGCCTAACTAGTTTTTAGGTCCTTTATCTCTAGAGCAAGGGTTTCTCTGGTGTCTTCTATGCTTTTCTCAAGCCCAACTAGTGGTATTATGACCACTAGATTATTGTTCAAAATTCTTGTTCAGATATATTGGTTATATCTGTTTTGAGCTTGTCCGTGGCTGTGATTTCTTCTTGAACTTTCTTTTGGGGAGCATTCCTCCATCTTGTTATTTTGACAAAGTTCCTGTCTTTTGCATGTTATGGAAGCTTGTTATTTTTCCTGCACCTGGGAGTAATGCCATATTAAAAAAGAATCATTCTTTGTCCAGGGCCTGGCACTTCAGGAAGTGTTTCTGTTGTATGCTGTGTGCACTCTGGTGTTGTGTTTTTTCTGCTCTTTTCCACTGGGCCTCTGCAGAGTTTCTCCTTATTTGCAATGGGGAGTATTTGGACCTTTAACTGGGTATGCTTCGATTTGTTTGTTAAAATAAGCCTGGGGAAAAAAGAGAAGAGGAGAGGAGGGGAGGGAAGGGGAGGGAAGGGGAGGGGAGAGGAGAGGAAAGGAGAGGAGAGAAAGAAGAGAAGAGAAAAGAAAAATCCTGATCCAAAAAAAAGAGAAAAGGAAAAGGAATGAAAAAAAACGAGACAGGGGCGCCTGGGTGGCACAGCGGTTAAGCGTCTGCCTTCGGCTCAGGGCGTGATCCCGGCGTTATGGGATCGAGTCCCACATCGGGCTCCTCTGCTATGAGCCTGCTTCTTCCTCTCCCACTCCCCCTGCTTGTGTTCCCTCTCTCGCTGGCTGTATCTATCTCTGTCGAATAAATAAATAAAATCTTTAAAAAAAAAAAAAAAAAAAAAAAAAAAAAAAAAAAAAAAAAAAAAGAAAAAAAAAAAGAAAAAAAACGAGACAATCAAAAAACTATAAGCCTGATTCCAAAGAAAAAGGGGAAAAAAGAAAAAGAAAAGAAAAAAAGAATCTTCATCCAAAAAATATACAAGGAAATGAAAAAAAACTAAGAAAAAAAATGATAAGCCTGATTTCCAAGGAAAAGAATGGAAGAAATGAAAAAGAAAGAAGCCTGATCCAGAAAAAAAGAAAAGGAAATGAAAAAAACAAACTAACAAACCAAAAACTATAAGCTTGAGGAAAAAGCCAAAGGAAAAAAAGAAGGCAAAGGAAAATACAGCCTTATCCTATTTCTACCAGAACTGAAGGTGAAACTTTGAAGCACTCTGTGATCAGTAGACTTGGTGCATGCAGGGTGCTGCCTGTGCTGGTCTTCTGGTGGATAGGCCTGATGTGCTGGCTCAAAGTCAGTCCTGCCCCAGTAAATATCCACTTACCAGGCACAGAGGGACAGGGGTTTGGTGTAAGTGGCTCCTGCCTTCACTGGGGGATGCTCTGTTGTTCTCTGAAGTCTGACCATGTTGGTGGCGAGGGTTAAATGGTGCCACCCAACTCTTTCGTCCCTGGACAGGGGATCTCACAACTCCTGCTGTTCAGGAAGCCCTCACAGAAAAGCAAGGGCCATCAGTGCACCTGGCGCCACAGCTCTCCTACATTTTATCTTTGGCGCACATCTGGGTTCAGAACTCCATATTTTAAAGGACCTGGCACCACACAGATCTGCTGTTTCCTCTGGAGTAGAGCCTCCCCATCATGCTGTGTCTAGTGTCCTTTGTCCCAGAAAAGCTTCCACACCTGTGTAACGCATGGAATCTATGTTGTAGCACCACAAAAAGCAGTGACCAGGTTATCCACCTCTGCATGCACCTCTGTCCCCTGCCGATGAAAGGCTGTTCACTGGCGCCTGCAGGGTTTTGTCCTTGAAGAGGCAATAGACCTTCTTCCAAATGTACTCCGGAAGGGGAGTGTTCTTTTCTAGTGCAACCCAGGAGATACCTACACCACTTTGTGTGTTCTCTGGCCTGTGCCCTCCTTCTCCCCAGGAGTGCGTGCCACAGCTCCACTCAGGCAGAAGTTGCGCACTTCCAAAACCTCAGAGTTTGAGCACCACACACTTTTTGCAAAACACCTGTGACCCTCACTTCCCATTCCTCCCCAGTCTCTGGTCCAGAGAGGTTTTCTTCTTGTGCAGACCCAACACTGTACTCTCTCAATCCTTCTCTCTTTTTCTCCCTTTTCTCTCCCCACAGAAGGGGCTCCTACCCCTCTGTGGCACAACAGTTTTTCTCTCCCCCAATTCACTTCCACACACCTTACTCCTTTAACGCTGTCTTCCGTGGAGATCCTTCTTACGATCCTCTGATCAATTTCCTGGGAGTTCCAAGTGGTCTGACCTCAATACAGCTGTATTTGAGGGGTGAGGAAAGCCCAGGGTCCCCTACTTCTCTGCCATCTTAACTCCTGATGAGTTAACTTCTTTGTATATTTTGGATATTAATCCTTTATGAGATATATCATTTGCAAATATCATCTCACATTCAATAGGTTGCCTTTTAGTTTTGTTAATGATTTGATTTGCTGTGCGAAAGTATTTTATTTTGGTGTAGTCCCAATAGTTTGTTTTTGCTTTTGTTTACCTTGCCCAAGGAGACATATCTAGAAAAATATTGCTAAGACTAATGTCAAAGAAATTACTGCCTATGTTTTCTTCTAGAAGTTTTATGGTTTCAGCTCTCACATTTAGATCTTTAATCCATTTCGAGTTTATTTTTGTGTATAGTATAAGAAAGTGGTCCAGTTTCATTCTTCTGCAGGTAGCTGTCTAGTCTTCCTAGCAGCATTTATTGAAGTGACTGTCTTTTCCCTAAGAATAACTCTTTTTTTTTTTTTTTTTTAAGTGGGCTCCATGCCCAGCATGGAATCCAATGCAGGGCTTGAAGTCACGATCCTCAGATTAAGACCTGTGCTGAGATCAAGAGTTGGATGCCTAACCAACCAAGCCACCAAGGTGCCCCCCCCAAAAAATAACTCTTTTCTATAGCCTTAGAGTTAGTATACTCCAGCATCCTATTGACTGTTCTTTTATGAAAAAAATTTTGGATATGATTAAATGTAAAGCAGACAGCACTGGTTCATTTACTTGTGTGGCAGCTACAAACCAGTGTCACCCAGACAGGGCAAAACCAGCACTAAGTAACTAGCAGAATCTGTGTTGGGATTGCCCTATTTGGTTTGCTAGACCTTTAGGAATCTTGTCTATTGGCCAGTTAAAGGAAGATGACCAGCCACTCCTGCTTTGGAGTAGCAGCACTTTGTACAGTGGCGCTGTCCAATAGTTCTGTATCTACGTGGTCTAACAGTGTCGCTGCTAGCCACCTGTGTCTATTGAGGAACTGAATTTTTAATTTTATTTAATTTTAATTATTTTAAACTTATTTTTGGCTAGATTTGGCTATTTGACCACATGTCCCTTCTTGGATAATACAGTGTGAACAGAGTGGGTGGCAAATGTCTACAAGTGTATTTCTCTGTCACTGGGATCCCCATAGGCTTGTGCAAGTTATCAGTGGGACCCTGATAGAACCTGTATAAGGCCTTATCTGAGATCCCTTTTGGGCTGTTTTAGTACCTGGCTGCTCTCTGGCCTCCTGACCATAATTCTTTCAACCTCTAGGACATGGACATATAATAATGAATGTACTTGCTTGTAGCTCAGATATCTGCCTTTGAGCATTTTCCTTTCTTTATAGAGTGAAATTTGTGATCTTGATATTTCTTAGAACATTGGCCCCTTTCTTTGATGATATTATGCTAATTGAACCTGAAAAACAGAAAAAAATAAGCATTCTATAAGATTTAATAAAACGTGCATGCCAGAGGATGGAAATAAATGTTGTAAAAAATTCAAGGACTTCCACATTAGTAGATCTTGGGAGTCTGACAATAGTCTGGCACAAGTCGTACCACCCAGTGCAAAGAAAAGAGGCACAGTGTTTGAAGAACCTCTGTGGGGTTTGTGGGCAACGTACACCATGTATGGATATGCTGTCCTAAGGAATTTATAAAGTAATTCACGTAACTCCAGATTTATACGTGGCCCCAAGCAGGAGAAGGCTCTCCAGGCTGTGGTGCAGCTGCCCTGAGGCCAGAGGGTCTGGGGGGCCCAGTGGTACAGGAAATTGCTGTTACATGAAGCCTCTCAAAAACCGTTCTTGTTTTTTGTTTTGTTTTATTTTGGGGGGTTTTATTTTGTTTTGTTTTTTGTTTTTTAGGATAATCCTAGCATCATGCCCTATGTTGCTGACAGGTATTCTCCATTTGAAAAGAAGTTCCTAAATTGCTTCTTAGGACCGAACTCGACTATGCAGCCTGAACTGTTCATCATGATGGGGTGCTCTCTGATTCACAAAACTATATAATTGGGGGGGTGCTGAGTGGTTCAGTTTGTTAAGCATCTGACTCTTGATTTCAGCTCAGGTCATGATCTCAGGGTCCTGGGATCAAGCCCTGCATCAGGCTCCTCACTCAGTGGGAAGTCTGTTGGAGATTCTCTCTCTCTGCCCTTTCCCCCATGTATGTGCGTGTGCACACTCTCTCTCAAATAAATAGATAAATACATCTTTAAAAAAAAAATATATATATATATATTTATATAACTGGATTGGTGTGGCAGCATTTCATTGTTAAATACATTTCATTGTTAAGTGAAAATAGTATATTCATTACAATCCAAGCAGATCTTAAGGCATAATTAAAAACATATAGTCAAGTCGCCCCAGTGTTCTGACATCCCTGGGGCTTTCTGCTTCTTTGGCTTTCCTCTGTCCACACACACATATGGCTGCATGAGGAGTGAGCAAAAGGAAAGGAAGGTTCTGGTTTATGAGTTGGTTTGTTTAGTATGCTGACTCTAGCTGGAACTATTTGATAGCCCTACTTAGAGACGATACTAAAAGACAGTGATAAAGCCAATCTCACTGTGGCCTGCCACCAGGAACAGATGAGAATAATTCTTTTAGGCAGCTTTTGAGTTCTTTATACTGAAATAGCCCACAGCCTTTATAAGAGCAAATTCTTGGATGTGATTAAATGTGAAGTTGAGACAAAACACTAGTTCATTCACCTTTATAGCATCTACAAACAGACTAAGTAGGCAAAAACCCCACAACATTAAATAACTATCAGAACATATGTACACAATGCCCTGTCTGGTTTGGTAAACCTATTAAGCAAGAACCAAAGTGACTGAGGAGCCAGTGCATCTGGTTATCAACTTTGGGCTTAGGTGGGTAGATATTCTGATGTATGAGTCAATATGGATTCATGGACAGTGGCTAATGGTCAGAAACTTCGAACAAGATTGACACATTGGTGTCAAGGAAGCCTGGGGGGAAAACATGTGGAAGACTCTCAGAATGTGCGTAGTGTGACAAATCTGCAACCCATACCAATGCTCATCTGAGGGCATCCCTGCAGAGTAGGCTGTCAATAATCAGACGGACAGTATATCCAGTCCTGTGGGTCAGTCAGCCTCTTTCACCAGCCACCCTGATGTTTGCATTATTAATAGGCCCATTTATAAAGTGAGATGGCAACAGGGAAGGAGGCTCTGCATGAATTTCTCCTCGCTTCTGCCTCTGCTAGGTACCCAGGTGCTGTGGGTCAAAGCCATGCTGAGTCCCTGACAGAGCACGCCATTCTCCAAGGAACTGATGAGCTGCTTGGAGGCAGACTGATACATTGGACACTTTCCATAATGGAGGGAGGAGTAGTTTGTCCTCTTGGGCATAGAAACATGTTTCAGATATGGCTTTACCTTTGCTGCCCCAAATGCTTCTACCAGCACTAAACAGAAGGCCTTATTCATTGCTATTCATGTTCCATACAAATCACCTCAGACCAAAGAGCATATTTACAGCGAAGGATGGAAAGCAGTGGAATTACACTCACAGAATTCGCCAGCATTACCACAAGCCCCAACAACATTTGGCTTGACAACATGGTAGAATGGCCTGCTAAAAACTCAGTTACTATATGAGCTAAAAGAAAATTACCTTACAGGATTGGGGTGCTGTTGTACAGGATGAATAACTGACTTAAATCAGCAGACAATATATGGTGACATCCCCCTCATAGCCAAATACATGAGCCCAGGAATCAAGGAGTAGTGATCCAGAATAGTCCTATTCAATTTTTTCCTTGTTTTTAAAAAATTGAGATGTAATTCACATAAACATCTACAGTGTACAATGCAGTGATTTCTTAAAGTATATTCACAAAGTTGTATAACTATCACCACTATCTCTAAAAAAAAAAAAGCTGGTAGCCTTAGCAGTGTCGTTCAGTTTCCCCTCCCCCAAATCCCAGGTAATCTCTCATCTACTTTCTGCCTCTGGGGATTTACCTGTTCTGGGTATTTCTTATGAACAAAATTATATAATATGTGGCCTTCATACTTGGCTCCTTTCATTTAGTAAGATGTTTTCAAAGTTCATTCATGTTGTAGAATGTATCAATACTTCATTCCTTTTAATGGCTGAATAATATTCCATTGTATGATCTTTTATTTTATTTCTGTTATTCTTATTTTTAAGTAATCTCTACACCCAAAACAGGGCTTCAGCTCACGACCCTGATATCAAGAGTTGCATGTTCTCCAACTGAGCCAGCCAAGCACCCCCATGGCCTTTTATTTTTATTTTATTTTTAATTTTTTTCAAATTTTTATTTAAATTCTAGCTAATTAATGTATAGTGTAGTATTGTTTTCAGGAGTAGAATTCAGTTATTCATCACTTACGTATAATAGCCAGTACTCATTATAACAAGTGCCCTCCTTAATACCCATCACCCACTTAGCCCATCCCCCACCTACCTCTTCTCAGCAACCCTCAGTTTGTTCTGTATTGTACAGAGTCTTTTATGGTTTGTTTCCCTCTCTCTTTTTTTTCCCTCTTCCCATCCGTTCATCTATTTTGTTTCTTAAATTCCACATATGAGTGAAATCATATGGTATTTGTCTTTCTCTGACTTATTTCACTTAGCATAATACTCTCTAGCTCCATCCACATCATTGCAAGTGGCAAGATTTTATTCCTTTTGATGGCTGAGTAATATTCCATTGTGTGTGTGTGTGTGTGTGTGTGCGCGCGCATTTGGGCTCTTTCCATAGTTTGGCTCTTATTGATAGGCCTTTTATTTTTAAACATAATAATCCACTTAAGGAATATTTTCTTCCCAATCTATAACCGTTGGGTTCAGTGGGTTTGAAAGTTCCAATGTCCAGTGAAAGAATGTTCCACTAGTGAACACTGACATAGTTCTGGTATTTTGGTAGCTGGTACTCCCCCCTACCATTTTAGGTTCCTCATGCTGCTTAAACTCCAAGCAGTGAAAAAGGGATCACTGGCTGGGTGTTTGATCCTGGTTACCATGGGGAGGTTGGGTTGCTGCTGGCTAATGAAGGAAGGAGGTCAGTTCAAGTCGGCAACCCATGGAAATGGGGATGAGGGAACAGATTTAAGAAATGCAGAGGCGGTAATATTGTCAAGACTTTAGATTGATGAGGTGTAGGGATTGAGGACAAGGAAGGACTGCTGATTTAGTGGTTCTTTCTTTAAGTTTCTGTATCTGTTTTTAAATTTTCTATGTATTTTTCTATTAGTTACTAGGAGAAAAATGACAAAATAGCCAACAATAATTACAAAATACTCAAATTCTCTCAGTTTTTCACTTTTGTTTTCATGTCTGTTTTGAGACTCTGTTATTAGGTACACATATATGTTTGTATTGTTATGTTTTCTTGAGAAATTGATTCTTTTCGTTGTCTACTTATCTGATATACACAGCCACTCCAACTTTCTTATGACTAGCACTTGCATGGTGTAACTTTTTATGCTTTTTTAACCTATTTGAGTCTTCATTATTTGAAGGCTTTCTAGCATATGAACAACATACAGCAGCATATATATATTTAATATTACTTTTGTTCTTCATATATTGAGATAGTAATCCTTTGCCATACTCACTGCAATTATTTTTTTTGAACTATATTTCATTGATCTCTTGTATTAGTAAATCTTTTTAAAAAGTTTTATTTAAGTAATCTCTACATACCCTACGTGGGGTTCAAATTCATGACCCCGAGATCAAGAGTCTCATCACTTCCTACTGAGCCAACCAGGTGCCCCTTAGTGGATTTTAAAAGGAGAATTCTTTAAAGGAAAAGTGACATTGAGACTACCTGCCTCATTCTTTTTTTTTTTTTAAGATTTTATTTATTTATTTGACAGAGAGAGAGACAGCCAGCGAGAGAGGGAACACAGGCAGGGGGCGTGGGAGAGGAAGAAACAGGCTCCCAGCGGAGGAGCCTGATGTGGGGCTCGATCCCATAACGCCAGGATCACGCCCTGAGCCGAAGGCAGACGCTTAACCGCTGTGCCACCCAGGCGCCCCTGCCTAATTCTTTCTTTCAGTATAATCTTGCCCAGGAATATAAAACTGTAAAGAACACATAACTTCACTATTTACCTTAGGATATGTTTGCCAGTCAGTGTATCTGGGAAGATCATCTGTAGGAACAGCTCTCCTATTAAGGTAACAGCTTGCTCACCTGGAAAAGAGCTTGCTTCTCTGACTCAAAAATGACTTTAAAATCCTCACTTTGGGGGCGCCTGGGTGGCATAGCGGTTAATTAGTCTGCCTTCGGCTCAGGGCATGATCCCAGAGTCATGGGATCGAGCCCCACATCAGGCTCCTCCGCTATGAGCCTGCTTCTTCCTCTCCCACTCTCCCTGCTTGTGTTCCCTCTCTCACTAGCTGTCTCTATCTCTGTCAAATAAATAAATAAAATCTTTAAAAAAAAATAAAATAAAAAAAATAAAATCCTCACTTTGTTGTCATAAACTTTTCCCAGTTCCAACAGGTCTCCACCTGGAAGGACCTTCTTTAAACCAGTGGAGTCTAGACCTTCAAAGCTTAACCGTAACCCTTCCTTGATCCACCTACCTCACCTCCTTCTGAGTCACAATTATGTCAAGGTGGCACTGCTCTCTGCTGCAGTAAATTTAATAAACCCAACTTTGAGTAGCTTTCTCTGGTGGTCTAGTGGGAAGTTGACAAAATTTTGAAAGCAAAATGGGCATTTTTGTACAATTTGTAGGCAAATAAAATTCTCTGTCAAACACTGAATCTATTGTCTAATCCTACTTAATTTTTTCTACTACTCACTTATCTAAACCAGATTAAAATGACAATACTTGTTTTGAGCCAACCAAAAATAATAAAAATCTATGAACATTGTTAAGATCAGATTTTTAGGGTTGCCTGGGTGGCTCAGTCATTAAGTGTCTGCCTTCAGTTCAGGTCATGATCACAGCATCCTGGGATCGAGCCCCACATCGGGCTCCCTGCTCTGCTGGGAGCATGCTTCTTCCTCTCCCACTCCCCCTGCTTGTGTTCCCTCTCGCGCTGTCTCTCTCTCTCTCTCTGTGTCAAATAAATAAATAAAATCTTTTTTTTTTAAAGATTTTATTTATTTTATTTGACAGAGAGAGACAGCCAGCGCGAGAGGGAACACAAGCAGGAGGAGTAGGAGAGGAAGAAGCAGGCTCCCAGCGGAGGAGCCTCATGCGGGGCTCGATCCCAGGGATCCGGGATCATGCCCTGGGCTGAAGGCAGACGCTTAACGACTGAGCCACCCAGGTGCCCCAATAAATAAAATCTTTAAAAAAAAAAAAAGATCAGATTTTTATTTTGCCAAATACTTACTAGTAGGCTGTCAATATAAAGCGTAAATATTTGTAATCAAGATTAAGACTCATATCTTTTAAATGAAGAAACTACACAGTTACTTTTACCTCTGCTTTTGCATCTACAGTATTCCTAGTTCCTTTAGCTGAATGTGGTCATTTATGGAAAATAGACTACGGTTGGGTTTCTTACACTTTGAATCTCAGAGCGGCATCTTTAGAGTACAAATCTTGTCAGCCCTCTGCATAAGATCTTCACTGACCTGGCATTGCTCCGAAGGTAATTTCAACACCCTTCATACAGGTAAAAGGCCCTGCATCCTCTGGCTCTTGCCTGCCTGTCCAGTGTCCGATCTCAGCATTTCCGTCCCTCTCACTGTTTCCCAACACCCAAGCTTCCCTCCTTTCTTTGAACGCTCCAGACTCCTCTGACATTGAAGGCCTTCACATTTGCTGTTCTGTTTCCTGGAACATTCCCGTATCTGCAGCATTTCTTTCTCCTCCTCTAAGCCTAATCCTTTCGCTTTCAGCTTAGAAAGCACTTCCTAGGACTCATCCCCAGGCACCCCAGTCTAGATTAAGTCTTCCTTTCATAGTTTTCTTTGCAGTGTACCTTTTCCTTCCTGGCACAAACCTTAGTTGTAAATATATAATTACTTGCATACTTGTTCCACGTTGTCGTTCCCACTGGGCTCTAAGTTCTCTGAGGCACTTTCTTTACTGTGCAGCACAGTGTCTTTCTCCTAGGAGGCCCTCCATAGATACTTGTGGAACAGATGAGTCAATTTTTAAAACTCGCTTTTCTTCATAATTGTCCTCTTAATATAGGAAAGTATGCTAAGTAAAATAACATTTTTTCTTTTGCTAAGTTTTAGACAAATTAGTTACAGTTACAGCTTAGTTATGACTATATCTCGGTAGAATGACTTGAAGGAGTTCCACTTTTCTGGACCTTTCATATAAGATCAAATGCCGAAAGCGCCTCTGAGTAAGGAGATTCTTGGGTGGCTTCTTGCTTTCTTAGCTTATCACTTTCGATGAACTGCTCCCCCAACCAATGTCCTCTACTCCCTGCATGTCTGTTCATGATAAAAGGGTCCTCGTACTTCATCAGGTAGCAACTTCGTGAAACGAGGGAGGCTTATCAGTCTCAGCATGCTGGTGCCAGGACTCCTAGGAGTAGGAAAAAACAACCAAGATTTAAGTTTCTGCAACATCTGGAAATATAAGTTCTCTTCCTTCATTTCTTCAACTATTAAAAAAAAAGTTTTTTTAAATCCCCTAATCCTAAAGAGATTAAGTCTATAGGAGAAAATTGGGAAAATTCTAAATAAATTTAAAATGACCTCAAATCCCACCATCTGTAGGTGACAATGATTAATTCTTAGGTTATTTCAAGTAGCTTGTGTTTAGGGCCACCTTCAGAGGCTGTTTTGGGTTCAGGGACCATCTATATAAGTTTACTTCACTCTAGTCTCAATGGCTTTTTTGCAACTCTTTAAATGTTTGAAATACTGTGCCCCAGGGCCTTTGTACTTACTGTTCTTTCTGCCTGAAACAATATCTGCTCAGATAGCTACATGGTACACTTCCTCCCCCACCCTTTATACAGGCACTCAAATGTCACTGTGATAGTTAAAATTTATGTGTCAGTTTGACTAGATCATGGAATGCCCAGATATCTGGTTAAATGTCGTTTTTGGTTATGTCTGTGAGGGTGTTTCCAGAAGAGATTAGCATTCAAATTGGTAAACTGAGTGAAGTGGTTTGCTCTCCTCAATGTAGATGGGTGTTATCTGTTGAGGGCCTTAGTAGAACAAAAAGTAGAGGAAAGATTGAATTGCCTTTCTGCCTGACTTTATGAGCTGGGATATTGATCTGCCTTTGGTACTCCCAGTTCTCAGGCCTTTAGAGTTGGACTGGACTCTACCATTGGCTGTTGGCTCTTAGGCTTTTGAACTATACCACCAGCTTTTGTGCATCTGCAGATTACAGACGTCAGATCTTGGGATTTTTCAACCTCCATAATCACATGAGCTAATACCTTATAATAAATCTCTCCCTCATTCTCTCTCTTTTCCTATCTACCTATCTAGCTTGCTAGCTAGATATATTTCTTCTGTTTCTCTGGAGAACCCTAATACTGTCACTTTTCAGAGACACCTTCCCACGCCACACTATCCAAACTACACCCTCACCCTTGGGGCTGATTTATTTTTCCTCTTAGTATCTATCACAATATTTTATTATATAATATGTTTATTAGTTTATTATTTCTCTCCCTGCTAGAACTGAAATCTGTGAGAATAGGACTTTGCTTTGTTTCTCGGTGCCTATTTTAATTTATCTAATAAAAATGTATATACCATTTCCTATGTGCTGGCACTACCATAAATGTTTTAAAAATATGAACTCATTTTGTCCTCATGATAATGTTCTGGGGTAGGTACTATTTATTATCCTCCTTTTATAGATGAAGAAATGGAAGCACAGAGTAGTAAAGTACATTGTCGATGGTCACACAACTAGTCGGTGGCAGAACTGGGATTTGAACTCAGGAAGTCTCGATTCTAGAGTCTGTACTTTGACCACGATTGTCTGCTGTATAGAATAGTGCCAGGCAATGTAGTAGGTGCTCAATAAATGCTAGTTGGATAAAAAGTATTTTCCTATGATCTTTCTTTGCCCAGGTTTGAGCTAGTATTTTTAAGATTTTTTTTTTAATTTGCCAGAGAGAGCATGTGCACAAGCAGGGGGAACAGAGGCAGAGGGAGAAGCAGTCTCCCCCTGAGCAAGGAGCCTAATGCAGGACTCGATCCTAGGACCCCGGGATCATGACCTGAGCTGAAGGCAGACGCTTAACCAACTGACCCACCCAGACATCACTCGAGCTGGTATTTTGTTTCAAGGTAAAAACTGCATCTTTGAATTATGTATCCCAGGGCCTACATTATCTATCTCAGATAGTCACAACCTGACCATCAGCTGGTTGGAAGGTCAGGATAAAATCACTGCTCTCTGACCCAAAATCCCTGTGTATTCTTTGACTCCTACTAACGTCTAGGATCGCAGACCATTCGTTGGTGGCATCTTTCTAGGGTATGAATCAATCAGATCAAAAGATTTGAAAAAAAAAGTTAATTTTTTTTTTCCTGAAGGTAAATAAATGTAAAATGAAAACAAGCAGGAGTGAATGTTGGCACAAAATGCAAATTGACACAAACATTTAAGATAAAACTGGAGAATCTAGAACAGCGTTTTGCCTGGGGTGCACCCCATTAGCAATACTCCCACCAGTTAAGAGAAGCCCATTCACTCTCCTAGAAGTAAGACCCTAAGGAGAGGCTACTTCCCTGGGAATGCTGGAAGGTGGAGGACCTATAGGGGATGGGCAGAAAGGAAGCAAGAAAGAGTAAATAATCTGAGCCACGAAACCAGGAGTTTGGGCTGTTCCAGTTCACAGTGTGAGTCTTAGCTTGTTCCTGCTTCCATGGTAGTGGCAATGTAAACACTCAACCAAATGGCTGCCCCATTGTGGGTGATTTTTATACTTCTGGAAAATGAAAAATACGTGACTATTTACTTTCCCTGTCCTTCCCTGTTCCCTCCTTTAATTTTCTGCCACATCAGTGGGAATCTTTTGCCAGAGAGCTGTGCTCACTTTATAGCTTGATTTTTGTTTACCTTGGGGCCAAGGACAATTCCATCAATGTTTAAAGAGGCAGAAGATAGAAAAGAAAATGTAAGTGACTCCTTGTCCTTGAGCCTGGCTTGAAGTCTAGGCAGTGGAGCAAAATTCAGGCTTAAGGGTCTTCAGGAGAGTGACATTAATAGTTTATTCAAATTACTGAATTCTAAAGCCAACAACATTTTAAAATTTTAGTCAGATAACTACCTGCTCTCCCCATCTTACGAATGTTTTAGAGAGGTGTTAAAGAAGAACCATCCTGGCACAAACGAAGACTCTTCTTGATTTAATTGTATAAAGTTGAAGAAAATTGAAAGATATTTCTCACAATGTGATTTCTTGCTTTGTCCCCCTCATATTTATGCCCCTATTTTGTGAAACATTCCATTTTACAGTAAGATTCTCATAGCAAGCTAGTATTATAATCCTAACTTATTGAGAAGGACTCTTGAGATGAAGAGGGTTTGTCCAAAAAATTCATGGATGGCAAATGGCAGAAGCAGACGTAAACAGGCATCAGGACAAAGACTGCACATACACTGCTACTTTATGTATTTCTGAGTTACGAGTGAAAACAGGTGCCTCCTAACTTGATTAATTTTTTACTCACTCTTCAGCAATCTTATACTGATGCAGGAATCAAAAAAGAGAGGCAAGAACGTTCTAATATCATTGGCTCCATCATTATGTCTCCTGGGAAAGAAGTTCCTTCTCATTTGAATATGGCTTTTGATTTCTTTTTTTCCCTTTCTTTGTGAGTCAGTTTGCTCTTGGTTTTAAAAATTTTTATTCATATAATTCTACAGAGGAAAATAAAGGAGAAACTGTATTGTCAGAAACATTTCTGAAAAGTCCTATCAACTAATTTAGAAACAAAACAAAATCCTTTAATTTGATTATGGGTATTCAGAATATGTTTCAGAAAGGATTGCATTCCTGAGCAAACCAAGAAGTAATTTGGAGCTGGGATAAAAATGCCTCTGCTCAAAGACTGGTTGGGAATTGAGAGACAATCTCAAGTAGAGGACTAGGCTTTGAAGCACTAAATAGAACAGGAGGAACAATCACGTGTTCACCAACTGTGAGTAGACAAAACAGAACAAACTGTGGTAAATTTGTACTATGGAATGTTACTCAGCAGTAAAAACAAATGAAGTGCTCATACAACCTG
The DNA here is from genome assembly GCF_002007445.2 of Ailuropoda melanoleuca. Classification (NCBI taxonomy): domain Eukaryota; kingdom Metazoa; phylum Chordata; class Mammalia; order Carnivora; family Ursidae; genus Ailuropoda; species Ailuropoda melanoleuca. The sequence goes on from NC_048233.1 coordinate 28,287,579, forward strand.
AAAGTACCTTGAAAACATTATGCTATGGGGCACCTGGGTGGCTCAGTCGGTTAAGCATCTGCCTTCAGCTCAGGTCATGATCTCAGGGTCCTTGGATCTAGTCCCACATCGGACTCTTTGCTCAGCGGGGAGTCTGCTTCTTTCTCTCCCTCTGCCATCCTCTTCCCCTGCTTATGCTATCTCTCTCTGTCAAATAAATAAATAAAATCTTAAAGAAAGAAAGAAAGAAAGAAAGAAAGAAAGAAAGAAAGAAAGAAAGAAGAAAAGAAAGAAAGAAAAAACATTATGCTAAATGAACAAAGACAGTCACAAAGTACTCCACAAAGTGTGGAGGGATTGGGGGGGTCACAGGTAAAGACTACGTGGTTTCTATTTGAAGTAATGAAAATGTTCTATAATTGATTGTGATATGCATGCACAACTGAATATGCTAAAACCCTTGAATTGCACATTTCAGTGGGTAAATTCGATGGTATGTGAATTATACCTCAATAAAGCTGTTTAAAATGTTATTCACTATTTATTTATTTATTTATTTATTTATTTATTTATTTATTTTACTTAATCCCCTTTATCTCTTTCATTCAGCCCTGCACCCACCACTGCTCTGGCAACCACAAGTTTGTTCTCTGTATTTAAGAGTTTTTTTGTCTTTTTTTGTTGTTTGTTCATTTGTTTCTTAAATTCCACATATGAGTGAAATCATACGGCATTTGTCTTTCTCTGACTAAATTATTTCATTTAGCAAGTACCCTCTAGGTCCATCTGTCAGGGCTGCTTTTAGGCAACAGGCCTGAGCAATGGAAACCTGAGCAAGGCAAAAGGGCCCACCGCTACCACTAAGCTGAATACAAACAGGCCCATCAGATGACCCACCTCAAAATAGCCATCGGCCCTAACTGGCCAATGGGCTACATACAACCAGGCACAGTTCCTAAGATTACACAAAAAGGGAAAATTTCATATGTCCCCATATATCCTTATTCCACTCTATAACTATGACCCCTCCCCTACTCCTCGTGGCTATTTCTCCTTTGCTGTCCTGCCCACTGCTCTCTTGCAGTGTATTCAATAAACTTTTATCTCTTTTGTTCTGCTTTGGGTGAATTCTTTCACCACCCGCGCTGCCAGCCCCCACCCGATCTGAGCACCCCACATTTGATTGGCTGGGGCCTCTCCCCAGATTCTCCAGGAATTTCTTGGGATTTTCCCTTGGTGGACCAACTGTAGTACTCCTTGGGGAACTGATGACCTCTGGCCAAGGTTACTCCTTGGTGAGGATCCAAACCCAGGGGGACCCTGCCAGACCACCCTCGTCTGAAAGGGTGACGTATCTCCCCCCTTGCCTTTCAGAGGGACCCTTCCCTCCCTCTCCTTTCTCTTTTCAGCTTTTCTGTGGTTAACCCTAGCACTCCTCAGACAACTGAAGGTCTCTGGCCAGCACAGCTCCCCGGTGTGGTTTAAAGATCTAGGGAACAGGTTGGACTACCCATGCCTGTGTGGTCAAAGGACCACTTTCTCTCCCTCTCTCACTCCGTCTGCAGTTCATCCAGGGCAAATCTGCACACATTATAGACTCAGTTGGGACCCTTTCTTGATGCTGGCTGACTCTCAGCCGCCTTGCCTTTTTCCATCCCCTTTTTTCCCTTGTCCTGTGGATCCAGCCACCATCTTGATCTATGGGCAAAAATTACGTTCCCACATGTCTGAGTGGTGAGTCCTCCCTCTCCTTTTTCCAACCCAATTTGGCCACCCTGTGTCCAGCTTTCCCTCTGCAGGGGATGCCCCGGCAGGGATTGCTATTGCCATTTGCCATGACCCTCTCCTTGGTGGGACACCCCAGTAGAGTCAGCTGCACTGTATAAGGGCCAGTCGTTTTTCAAGTCAGTGGAATGCCCTGACTGAAATCACAACCATGAGTCAGAGCTCCATTCTTTTTGATGGGATGTCCCTTTGGAAATCAGCAGCCAGTCTTTTCCACTATGGGACAAACCGCCTGTATTCCTTCATACACACCCTTGGGCTGTTTTCTTAAAAACTGGAAAAAATTTGACCCCCAAGGCCTGAGATGTCTCATCTTTTTATGTAATGTTTCCTGTTCTCAGTACAAACTCCCAGATCAAGAGGTATGGCCCCTTCATGGAACCTTTCTTATAATATTACTTTCCAGCTTGACTTCTTTGGTCAGAACTCCTCCAAATGGTCAGAGTTCCTATATATGCAGGCCTTTATGCCATTGTCCCCCAGTTCCCAACCTCCACAAAAACCGTTGAATGTATCTCGCTCGGTTTCACGGCCCATCTGACCCTGCAGCCATTCTAGATGACCTCTCTTTTATATTACCCCGTCATCTTTCCCCACCCCCTGAAGGCCCAGGGACTCCCCTGGACTTAAACTGCCCACATTAGATTTTCCCACAGGTGCCCCAGGTAAAAGTTGACAATAGCTAACAAATTGATTGACTTTTAGTGGACACAGATGCGACAGTAGGTATTAAAGCTAACTTAAGTTTGTTGGCTTAACCAATTAGATATGTCTTTAGAGTTACCAACATTAAATATAAAACTTTTATTCTACCGAGGTTTACCAAAGGTCAAATAAGCTCATGTTATCTCTGTTGCAATTCATCAGCAAAAAGATGGCTTAAAATGATGGTTAATTTTGTCTGTCTCATAAAGTTCTCATGGGTACTTGTTAAGAGAGTTTTCAAAATCTTTGGTAACCTGAAACTTTGAAGTTTTACAAAGTTAAATGATAAACTGGGTTGAATTCATTGGATAGTTTAAGTCTTTTCCAAATAAGGTAAAATGCCAAAGCCATTAATTACTAAACATAAGGTTTATCTGCTTTTGACTTTGTATTTTAGAGAAACTAAAGATATGTGGGTCTGTTGGGAAACATGCTTTGTGCCTTATTGAAAGATTGTACTATGAAAAATGCATGTTCCTAAAAATTACAAAATGTATTTAAAAATTTACCGGTCTATAGAAACCTGATGTAATAGGCAGTTTACAATTGGCTACTACTTAGTTTTTCACTGGAAACTAAGGTTTCTAAGAGTTAAAATTCTGCTAAATGTGATTAAGACTGATGGAAATGATAAGTAAAGCAGCTCTGTATGTAGGAAAGCAGGAGATGTGTAAGAAAGATATAAGGAATGAGAGTACATGGAGGAAAATAAGGTAATTTTGTCCTAAAATGAGACTAGTTATTTAGAGAAAAAGAGGCTTAGGACAAACTCTGGTATAAGGTGTAAGGTTGAATATCAATCATCACTTGATATTCTGATGATTGAAGAGTTATGTGTCACAGAAAAAATGGATTTCCTTGTCAGCTACATGATAATGAACTCTCATACCAGATCTTTAACTATGTCCATTTTTGAGGGTTTCTTTTTGTCATTTGTAGTTATTCTGATGCTTTTGCAAAATGAGTTTTGTCTAAAGGAGATTCATGAAAAGGACTTTTTTTTTTTTTTTAACAAATACAGGTATTTAATGTCTTTAAGATCATTAAATTGTACTAGGTAAGAATTTCCAGAACTAACGAAAAAAACTGCATCCAAACAACTAGAATTGGTAATATGGGACTGAATGAATTGAAAAAGATGATTATAGTTTTTGTGACTCTCGTTTGAAACATTGCTGGTTCTCTACTATTTGCTCTTCCACATTCAGAGTTTTCTCTTAAAATATCTATGACTTATAGAAATATAATAAAGTATTCCTTTGTGAACAAATTGAAACATTTAACTTTTCTCCCAACCTGAACCTCTGAAATTCAGAAGCTTTCATTGAGTATTCTTTCCTCCATGACAATTGTAATTATTTGCAAAAGTTCATTGAGAATCTGTTCTCCTTGTAACAGGATACCAATGTTGGAAACATTGGTTATATTACCAAGGCCTTGACTGAAATGTACTTGAGAGAGACATGCATAGATTCAGATATGACCGAACGGCTCTAAAGAATTAAGGTTGACTTTATGGAGCTCCTTAGAAATGTTGGCCTGATACCTTGATTTCCCAGCAGCCTTACCAGGTGAGTAAAGAATGTCACTTCCTGGCTGGTGCGGGAACCTCAGGATATTTTGTGGACCTCAAGAAGAGGAATTCACCCAAATCTCCAGGTATTATGGGCATATCTGATGGCAAATATTTGGCTTGGTTCTGGCCTTGAGATTCTATAAAAAGTTCAATCTAGAGATTCCTTTTGAAAAGTTCCAGCTAAGCAAGTTTTAAAGAATCTATATGGTCAGTTACTATTCTTACTGAGCTTACGTAAATAATTAAGCCAAGTTTGTTAAAATGGAATTGTTTTTCAAATGAATTAGTCTTGATTTGGCTATCTTCGGAAAAGAGAGTGATTTTAGAGAGAAAAATTATTCGATAACATACCTTTGTGGATGTTAAATTCTAGCTCTGATTGTCTTTGAGTGTTTGTTGTTTGCCTAAGCTGGACAACTTGAGGTAGCCTTCAAAGAATTTGCCACAATAGCTTATATAAAGATAATCTTTGTGCTTGTTATTCTGTGGGGATAATAATGGGACCCCATGGGCATATGATTATTTGAACAGTTAGAAAACAGGATGGACTCACCAACAATTGTGTAACTCCGCTATCACCTTGACCAATTCTGTGTGGCTGGGATGACAAAATCATTCCTTAAAAGCCAGAGCGTACCCCACCCCATGGGGTTAACTATGGGCTTGTGATGGAAATAGTGGATGGCCCCACTTTCCTTATGATTAGATAGAGCATACACTTGGGGCATCCATATTCTCAGGCAAGTCTGCTCCCACTTGCCAGTGATTCCTCATAATTAGGGTATTTGTTACGGCTAGACATTAAACAAAGAGGGCTTCTTGATGGTTTTATCCCTTAGCTTTATTTGTTCTAAGAGCTGTCTCTATTGATGTAAAATTGCAAAAGAGGCCTTAGCCAAGCATACAGCAGCCACCTTTAACCAAACCCATCATGTAGTTACCCACAAATTCAAAAGGTGGCCCTCCAAAACTGAATGGCCCTTGATATGCTGACTGCAGCTCAAGGAGGAACCTATGCTTTATTAAGTGTTATATATATATATATATATATATATATATATATATACACACACACACACACTCTAGATAACCACAAAAATGTGACAGCGTTACTAAAAGACACGAATACTCAAATTGGTGCTTTAAACGATTTCTCTCTCCTTTAATTTGTTAAACTGCTGGACTAGAGGAAGATTTTGGTCAACTATCGAAGGTCTTCTATTCAGGCTTCTCTTCCTCATAATAGTAATAGTAATAGTAATAGTAATAGTAATAGTAATAGTAATAGTAATAGTAATAGTAATAGTAATAGTCTTATTTTGTTGTCTTTTCTGATGTCTCCCTGCCTTGTGTTGAGACTCCTTCAGTGCTATATCTTCAAGCTGACAGATGATCCTTTCTAATCGGGAAGATTCTTCCACGCTGTCTACCTTGGACTGGGCTGCCTCTGCCTTTTGTAATTCTTACATATAAATCCCCAACTGACCAACGGTGCCCCATAGGTAAAGGACATCTTTATGCCCCTCGTTCAGCAGGAAGAAGGTACTGAAGATGAGACCTCCTCCCAATGCCAAAGATTTGTCATTGTTGATCTGTCAGGGGGAGTGTCAGGGCTGCTTTTAGGCACCAGGCTTGAGCAATGGAAACCTGAGCGAGGCAAAAGGGCCCACCGCTACCACTAAGCTGAATACAAACAGGCCCATCAGACGACCCACCTCAAAATAGCCATAGGCCCTAACTGACCAATAGGCTACTAACAACCAGGCACATTTCCTAAGATTACTAAAAAAGGGGAAATTCCATATTTCCCCATACTTCCTTACTCTGCTCTGTACCTGTGGACCCTCCCCATCTCCTCATGGCAGACAGCCTCTCCTTTGCTGTCCTACCCACTGCCGTCTTACGGTGTGTTCAATAAAATTTTATCTCCCATTATGCCTTGGGTGAATTTTTTCACTGCTTGCTGGCCTCCACTGGATCGGAGTGCCCCACACCATCCATGTTGTTGTAAATGACATGTGATATATATATAGATATAGATATAGATATAGATGTAGATATATAGATATAGATATTGCATCTTTATCCATTCATCTATTGATGGACACTGAGGCTTCCATATTTTGGTTATTCTAAATAATGCTGCAATTACCAGAAGGGTACATATATTTTTTTGAATTAGTATTTTTGTTTTCTTTGAGTAAATACCCAGCAGTGGAATTATTGGATCAAATGGTGTTTGTTTTTGTGAGTTTGTGAGGAACCTCCATACTGTTTTCCATAGTGGGTGCACCAATTCACATTGCCACTAACAGTGCACAAGGGTTCCTTTTTCTCCACATCCTCACCAACACTTGTTTCTTGTGTTTTTGATTTTAGCCATTGTGACAGGTGTGAAGTGATAGTAGTAGTTTGATTTGGTATTTGATGGTTTGATTTGTATTTCCCTGATGATGATTGATGTTAAGCATCTTTTCATGTGTCTGTTGGCCATATGTATGACTTCTTTGGAGAAATGTCTATTCAGGTCCTCTGCCCATTTTTTAATCAGATTGTTTGGGATTTTTTTGGTGTTGAGTGTATAAATTCTTTATGTATTTTGGGTGTTAATCCCTTATTGGATATCTCATTTGCAAATATCTTCTCACATTTGATAAATTTCCTGTTTGTTTTGTTTGTGGTTTCCTTTGCTCTGCAAAAGGTTTTTATTTTGGTGCAGTCCCAATAGTTTATTTTTGCTTTTACGGCCCTTGCCTTATGGGGGAACATCTAGAAAAATGTTTCTATGGACAATGTTAAGGAAATTACTGCCTATATTTTCTTCTAAGAGTTTTATGATTGCAGCTCTCACATTTAGCCCCTTAATTCATTTTGAGTTTGCGTGTGCATGTGTGTGTGTGTGTGTGTGTGATGTAAGAAGGTGGTCCAGTTTCATTCTTTTGCATGTAGCCATCCAGTTTTCCCAAAACCATTTGTTGAGGACACTTTCTTTTACCCATTGCATATTCTTGCCTCTTTTGTCACAGATTGACCATGTAAGTGTGGGTTTATTTGTGAACTCTCTATTCTATTCCATTGACCTATGTGTCTATTTTCGTGCCCGTACCATATTGCCTTGATTACTACAGCTTTGTAGTGTATCTCGAAATCTGGGAGTGTGATACCTCCAGCTTTGTTCTTTTTTCTCAAGATAACTTTGGCTGTTTGGAGTCTTTTGTGGTTCCATACACATTTTAGCATTATTTGTCCTAGTTTTGTGAAAAAACTGTATTGGTATTCTGATAAGGATTGCAATAAATCTGTAGATTGCTTTAGGTAGTATGAACATTTTAACAATATTGGTTCTCCCAGTCCATGAGCATGATATATCTTTTCATTTACTTGTGTCATCTTCAATTTCTTTCATCAGTGTTTTATAGTTTTTGGAGTACAGGTGTTTCACTTCCTTGATTAAGTTTATTCCTAAATAGTTTATTCTTATTGATGCAGTTTTAAGTGGGATTTTTTTCTGAATTTCTCTTTCTGCTACTTCAGTATTAGAGTATAGAAATGCAACAGATTCCTGCTTATCAGTTTTGTATCCTGCGGTTTTACTGAATTCATTTATCAGTTCTAATATTTTTATGTTGGAGTCTTTAGGGTTTTCTGTATATAGTATCTTGTCATCTGCAAATAGAATCATAGTTATTTTAAATTCCAGTCTGATAATTTCAACATACTGCCATGTCTGATTCTGATGTTTGCTCTGTCTCTTCAAATTGTGTGTTTTGGTTTTTAGTATGCCATATAATTTTTTCTTGATAGTCGGACAGGATATACCAGATAAAAAGAACTGCTGTAAATAGACCTTTAGTAATGTGGTGAAAAAGTGTGGCAATAGGGGAAGCATTCTATAGTCCTATGATTTGGTCTCAATCTTAGTAAGCTTATTTCTCTGGACTTTGAAATTCACAAGTATTTTTGTTTTTTTCTCCCTGCTTAGGTGGCACAGGATGGTTAGAATGGGCTGGAGTTGGATATTTTCCTTCTTCCAGTTCAGTTAGGCTCTGGTTAACTAGTTACCCTGTGGAGAGCCCTTGTTCAGAACAGAGTGCTCTGGTATATTTCAAACTCATTTCTTTTCATATCCCTCTACCAGAAGCACAAAACGATTTTTCTCTGATGTTTACTGTGAAAACCTGTTAGAGCTCCTGGAGGTATAACTCACAAAATTGTTCTGTCCTTTGTATGTCTGAGTTCTCCGGGAGGTTTTAACTCTCGTATTTGTCCACATTGGGCCTCCAGCAATTTGTCTATTACAGCTCAGATTTCCTATCCTGGCAGTTTCCCGTGGTGGTTTCCATTTGTGATTCTCTGCTCTGGGAAGCCCACTCCCTCTATTCACCTGTATTCACCCTGTATTCACAAGATTCTCTAATCTTGGGAATAGTGGTTTCCTGTCCAAGAAAAGTTGGATCCAAGAAGAGTTATTGATTTTCCAGTCTGTTAAGCTTTCTACTTGTAAAGACAGAGTGGAGATTTCTAGGCTCCTTACCTGTAGAACCAGAAACTGGAAGTCTTCGTTATTTTTTAACTTAAAGAGTTATCAAGAGTTTGATTAAGGGGCGCCTGGGTGGCTCTGTGGCATCTGTCTTTGGCTCAGGTCATGATCCCAGGGTCCTGGGATGGAGCCCCACATCGGGCTCCTGGCTCAGCAGGAAGCCTGCTTCTCACTCTCCCACTCCCCCTGCTTGTGTTCCCGTTCTTGCTGTCTCTCTCTCTGTCAAATAAATGAATAAAATCTTAAAAAAAAAAAGAGTTTGATTAACCTTAGTCAAAGAGGACAACGGTCTTTTTATCAGTGACCATTGATATAAAGGGCTAGGGGTGTCTGGGTGGCTCAGTCAGTTAAGCGTCTGCTTTGGGCTCAGTTCATGATCTCAGGGTCCTGGGATCGAGCCCCACATCGGACTCCCTGCTCAGCAGAGAGTCTGCTTCTCCCTCTCCCACTCCCCCTCACCCCACCCAGCTCCTGCTGTCTCTCGCTTGCTCACCTGCTCGCTCTCTCACAAATAAATAAAATCTTTTTTAAAAAGACAAATGGTTACACAAATTATTACACAATTTAATTTAGTATACTTTAATTTTTAAGATTTTATTTTTTAAGCAATCTCCACATCCAACGTGGGGATCAAAACTACAACCCCAAGATCAAGAGTCAAATGCTCTACCAACCGAGCCAGCCAGGTGCCCCTTAATATACTATTTAAGTTACTTGCTTTTAAATTGGAAATAAGCAGTCTGTAATTTTACTTTTTTTAAAAAAACTATTTTATTTATTTGTTTGTTTGACAGAGAGAAAGAGAGAGAGGGAACACAAGCAGTGGGAGAGGGAGAAGCAGGCTTCCCGCTGAGCAGGGAGCCCCACGCTGGGCTCGATCCGAGAACCCTGGGATCATGACCTGAGCCACTCAGATGCCCCCATAATTTTACTTAAAAAATAAGTCAAAGAAAAGTATACTCCAAAGGAAAAGCAGTAAGAGTGGAATAAAAGTAGCGTTGAAAAGGAACAATGACAGACCAAGAAAGAATGAGAAATGAAGAACCAAATAGAGAAGAACCAACCAGACAGAGCTAAAGGCAAATACCACATACACATACGTACACACAAGCTGTGGAGACAGAAGAGCCTATATACAAAGAAAATTACAAGTGTGGATTGTAGCATTAGCTACCTAAGTCCTGTTTATCTTTCAGTGGCTGATGTTCTGGCTTTGATATAAGAATATACATATTTAACTTCTTTATTCAACTAAATAATTATTAGACATCTTCTATGTACCTATCGCTGTATTAGGAGTACTGTATTAGTGTACAACAGCAAATAAGACAATGATCACGATCTTAGATAAGCGAAAATTTGGCAGGAGACACAGGCGGTGTTTTTTTTTAATTTAAATCACATCATTCTCACCGCCTCCCCCCCAACAAGGTGGCAATGTGAGGTGGTGGGTATGTTAACTGATTGATTGTTATAATTATTCCATAATGCATATATATCAAAGCAGGATATTGTACACTCTAAATATATATAATTTTTATTTGTCAATTATACTTCAATAAAGCTGGGAAAAAATCACATTATAGTTTAAAAATCACATAGTTTAAAAAACATTATAGTTTAAAAAATTATTTAAAAAATCACACTTTTATGGGAAAATATGAAATCCTCTGAATTCCATTTTTTATTTTAAACTCTTCTTCTAGGGGCACCTGGCTGGCTCACTTGGAAGAGCACGCAACTCTTGATCTTGAGGTTGTAGGTTTGAGCCCCATGTTGGGTATAGAGATGACTTAAAAAAACAGACTTTTCTTCTGAAGCCTCTTATTTTTTTTAATGTATTTAATACTAAGGTCTCAATACAGTTTTCCAGACATTTAAATACAAAAACCCCTTTCATAGGGAAAAATGGCTTATTTGCTAAACATAATGAAGTTTGCTTATAGGTAAAAGCAGTATAGGAAAGTAGACAACATTTTTGAGAAATTGTCCATGAATAGTATCTTTTTCTTCTAATTTGAAAAAAAATACAGAAAGTACAAAGAATAATATAACAAGCACCTGTTGGGGAAATATAATTAAAAATAAAATCTCCCAACCCAATAAAGCTCTCTACAGAGGTAGAAGAGAAAGAGAATAGTTTTATTATTTGCATAAGCATTAAACTAGAATGTGATATTCATCACAGGCAACCTGCTAACCGATTACAGAGAAATAAATCTTACTGTTTTATACAGCCAGGTAGATACAACCTACTGTATATATATCTTCAAGATAAACAATAATCCTAGTCCTCAAGTAGGAGGACTTGAGAACATCATTTGTCACATACTGAATTTGCTTGGAAATAGGAGTAGCCATGAGTTAGTTGGCTTTATAATGAAGGAAAAAACCAACTTCTCATATCTTCATGAGAGCAGGTAGTTTTGCAATTTGGAGCAAGTTACCCACCAAAATTAGGCACTTCCTCTCTGCAGGACCTGGGAAATAGGGATGCTCTGTCTCTTGACATTTACATTTCAAGGACATGTCCCCCAGCTCCTTGAGAGAAAAACATTCATGGGCTATAAATCTGGCAAAAAAAGGCTTTAAAAAGATTTACATACATCTTGAACATACAAGTTTTTTAAAGAAAATGCTCTAAGGGAGGAGAGAATCTCTTCACTTTTTAAAAAAAGATTTTATTTATTTGAGAGAGAGAGAGCATGAGTGAGTGAACACACAAGCGGGGGAGCAGCAGGCAGAGGGAGAGAGAGAAGCAGGCTTTCTGCTGAGCAGGGAGCCCAACACGGGGCTTGATCTCAGGACCCCAGGAACATGACCTGAGCCGAAGGCAGACACTTAACCAACTGAGCCACCCAGGTGCCTCAAGATTTTATTTTATTTATTTGACAGAGAGAGAGAGTGCACAAGAACGGGGAGCTGCAGAGGGAGAAAGAGAAACAGACTCCCCACCAAGCAGGGAGCCCAATGTGGGGCTTGATCTCAGGATCCTGGGATCATGACCCAAGTCCAAGCAGATGCTTAACAGACTGAGCTACCCAGGTGCCCCTCCAAATTTTTGTTCTGCGCTGATAAAGAAGTTTGACTCACCAGCGATCCAAACAAAGAAATGTGGTCAACTGACGGATCAAGGTGCAGCTAAGTGCTAAGTCATGTGAGGATTGGTTACGCTCTGAAGACTGGGCCTAGGTCAGGTCTGTGCTGATTGCTAGCATATCTCCCCTGCGCCCTTCCCCTGAGCCTCTGTGCTTCAGAAGCTGGAAAGTCCCTATCCTTGGGCACAGGGTGCATGTACAGCAGTAATAAATAGCAATAGGAAGAATATGAACAACAGGTGCTGGAGACTTGTCAATTAGCAACAGGGTTCCTTATATTCCATATAAGCCTGGGGACATGGCTCCCCAGGTTAGAAAGATGCCAAAGACCAAAACCAAAAAGACTGGGTGCCTCAACAGCTACCTGTGGTGTAATCATGTTCAGTGGAATGCATACTCTTCGCTACCAGATTTGTGTATCCTTTAATGCAACAGTTTTTCCAGTGTAGTCCAGAGACCCTGGAGATGCCCAAAATCCTTTCAGCAATTCTACAAGGTCAAAACTTTTCAAAATAATACTAAGCCGGCTTATGGTTTGTTTTCATTTTCATTCTCTCATATACATAAAATGGACTTTTCCAGAGACTACATGGCATGTGGTGTCATAACAGATTGAATCTATAGCAGATACGAGAATCCAGCTGTCTTCTAGTTGGCTGGATATCAAAGGGATTTGCAAAAATGTAAAACAATGCCTCTCTTCTTGGAGAAAATTGTTTTGGGTTTTTTTTTTTAATGTGTTATTCATGATTATTACTGCTATTTTAAAAATGGATTATGTAATTTTTAAGTGCTTAGTTTTATTTTGTAATGCAGTAAATATTGACAAATTATGAATAACATGGGTTTTAACTGCGTGGGTCCACTTGTATGCTGACTTTTTATAGTATAGTACTGTAAATGATTTTTTTCTTGTGATTTTCTTTTCTCTAGCTTTATTATAAGAATACAGTATGTAATACTTCTACAAAATGTATGTTAATCAACTGTAAATGTCAACAGTAGGCTTTTAATAGTCGAGGCTTTTAATAGCTTTTTAAAAGTCGACTTGGAGAGTCAAAAGTTATATGCATGCCATTTGCAACAATGTGGGAGGAACTAGAGTGTATTATGCTAAGCAAAATAAGTCAGAGAAAGACAAATACCATATGATTTCACTTATATGTGGAATTTAAGAAATAAAACAGATGGACATGTGGGAAGGGAAAAAAAGAGAGAGAGGGAAGGAAACCATAAGAGAATCTTAATGACAGAGAACAAACTGGGGGTTGATGGAGGGAGGTGGGTGGGGGATGGGTAAAATGGATGATGGGTACTGAAGAGGGCACTTTTATTTATTTTTTTAAAGATTTTATTTATTTATTTGAAAGAGAGAGAGAGTGCACAAGATGGAGGATCAGAGGGAGAGGGAGACTCCCCGCTAAGCAGGGAACCCGATGTGGGACTCGATCCTGGGACTCCAGGATCATGACCTGAGCCAAAGGCAGTTGCTTAACCAACTGAGCCACCCAGGCGCCCAAAGAGGGCACTTTTATGATGAGCTCTATATGTTATATGTAAGTGATGAATCGCTGAATTCTACTCCTGAAACCAATATATGTTAACTAGCTAGAATTTAAATAAAAATTTAAGACAAGAAAAAAAGAAAAGTTAGATGCAGATTTTTGACTGTGGCAGGTGTTGGTGTCCCTAACCCCCACCACTGTGAGCAACTGTAGCTTAATCCTGCTGGGAAACTCTGGGGGTCAGTGTAGAAAGCATACCTCCCATCATCCCACCAGAGAGGTGAAAGAACTGGGGTATTTATACCAGCTGCCTTCAGTCATTGGTGATGGACTGCTGGGGGAGTGTTTAAATTCAGGCCTCTGGAGAAAACCAACAGAATTGGAGGTCAGCCAAGCACACTGCAGTGTCAGGAGCATGGATGGGGCACTGACAGTGGTAGCTACAAACCCAGTGCAAACATTTTCATCATAAACACTTTATTGGGTCATGTGTTTTGGAAGATTTCAGTAATTGGTGTTGATTCATATTGTTGGAGAAGGTATGAGTGGAAGAGGAAGGCTTGAGGTGATCCAGATGGCAGCTTAGACTTGATCGTGTGGTATTAAAGAAAGACCACCTGAATGAGAACAAGCAAAGTCTATTTATTCGGAGCTTGCGAAAGCAAGGGAGCCAGCCGCTATCACATTTTAACAGACTTAAAGCAGGCGGAAGATTGGGAAAGCTTGATGGTGGAAAATGGAAGTCTTCAGGTATGCTCAACTGAAGGCTGTTGGCATGGGGAAGCTGGTAGGCTAACTGGAAATGGAACCTCCTATGTGCTGGTTAGAGGAGCATATTTGGCTGTCTCTGGTTGGTTCCTAGTTGGAAGCCAGGGCAAACATTAGGGAAGCTGGCAGTTATTAACCAAAGCCTGGACATTGGGACATATGGTTGGTCTTTTGATTTATCTTTGTTTATTTCCACAGACCAAATTATTTTTACTTTTACCCCATGCTCCCATCTTATATTTTCTTTGTGCCAGCCACAGTAAACTTCTCACTTTTCCCAAATAAACACACCAGCCTTTGGCATGTAGGAGCTGGCTGCCTTTGCTCGTATTATATGTCTCCTTGTTAGAAGGTGGAGGAGGGATAGTAAAGTATCCTCCAGACTGAGAATGCATTTCAAGATGGAAAATGAAGCAAGCCAGTCCATACCGTTTACAGAGTTTTATTCAGGGTATCTTACTTTTTTTTTTTTTTTTTTAAAGATTTTATTTATTTGACAGAGAGAGACAGCCAGCGAGAGAGGGAACACAAACAGGGGGAGTGGGAGAGGAAGAAGCAGGCTCCCAGCGGAGGAGCCTGATGCAGAGCTCCATCCCAGAAAACGCCAGGATCGCGCTATTCAGGGTATCTTCCTGACAGGGGTCTGGGAGTGGGGCGTTAGGGGTGGGCAACAATCCAGGCACTGCACAGCTATTCTCTGCCAAGTCTGGACCTTAATTCGCAGCTGTTATAGAGCAAGGAAATCATTGTGGTGCGATCAAAGGGTAGTTATCTAAAGTGGCACCATCCGTGTACCAGTCATCTCTCCTAGTTATCTAAAATGGTGTCTTCTGTGCACTGCTTTAGGGAGAATCAGAACCAGCCTCCCTGCATTCCAGTCAGGGCACACGTTAATCTCCACGGGACCTGGAACACGTAGCCCTAAGGGAGGCCATTGTGTGGGCATGAGCAAGATGGAGGGCCAAAGATGGAATCGGTGTGGTCAGTACCTCTATACTCCTCTATCTAGAACATCCTTTCACTGCTTCTCCAGTTAATGGAACAGAGCCTACTCATTCTACTCCTAATCCCAGCTCAGATATCACCTCATCTGTGAAGTATTTCCTGACTCTTTCAGGGAGAATCATTTGAGCCCCACTTCTGAGATTTTTATTACAGTTTACTCATGCTGTTAGCATAACCTTTCAAACCTTATTAGAGCCATAGATTATCAGGCAGTGTCTTTATCCCCAGAGAAAGTGGGAGCTCCTATAGGGTAGACTGCATCAGTTCATCTTTTTATGTGGCTCTTCACACTTAGAAAATGTTCAGTAAATGTTTGTAAAATGAAGTTGAATTAAATTCCTACTCCAAACCTCATTTTGGCTATAATCCTTAAAACCAAGGTAAAGGGAACGGGTGATTGTTTGTTGTTTTACTAGCTAAACAGTTACTTTGAGCCTTGAAATATGTGTTTTATTTAGTTTTTAATCTATCTCATTTGAAAACATATTCAAACTCAACACATCTGTTATTGGCTTCTCACCCTTTCAAGGACCTTTTCCATTGAAAAAGAATTCATTTGGTTGGTCTATGTTTTCTCCCCTTCTGTAGGTTGCCTTTTCATTTTGTTGATTATGTTCTTTTCTGGATAAAACCTTTTGATGTAGTTTGATGTAGTCTCACTTGTTTATTTTTGCTTGTGTTGCCTGTGCTTTTGGTATCAAATCCAAAAAATCATTGCCAAGACCAGTGTCAAGGAGCTCTTCCCCTACATTTTTTTTCTGGGAGCTTTGTAGTTTTGGGCCTTATGTTTACGCTGTTAACATATTTTGAGTTGATTTTTTTTTTTTTAAAGATTTTATTTATTTCTTCGACAGAGATAGAGACAGCCAGCGAGAGAGGGAACACAAGCAGGGGGAGTGGGAGAGGAAGAAGCAGGCTCATAGCGGAGGAGCCTGATGTGGGTCGATCCCATAACGCCGGGATCACGCCCTGAGCCGAAGGCAGACGCTTAACCGCTGTGCCACCCAGGCGCCCCTTGAGTTGATTTTCATGTAGGGTAGATGTGGATATTCAGTTTTCTCAACATAATTTATCAAAGACACTACCTTTCCCCATTGGGTTTTATTGGTGCCTTTGGTGAAAATTAGTGCACTGTGTATTTGTGAATGGGTTTGTATCTGGGCTCTCTATTCTGTTCCATTATTCTGTATGCCTGTTTTTATACCAGTACCGTGCTGTTTTTGATTATTACAGCTTTGTAATATAGTTTAAAGTCAGGAAGTGTAATGTCACAGAAGACTTTGTTGTTGCTCAAGATTGCTTTGGCCATGCTGGGTCTTTTGTGGCTCCATATGAATTTTAGGATTATTTTTTCTATTTTGGTGAAAATGCTGTTAAAATTTTGGTAGACATTGCCTTGAATCTATAGAAGATCACTTTGGGTAAAATGAATATCTGATAAGGGGTTAACTTCCAAAACATATAAGGAACTCATGAAAATCAATAGCAAGAAACCAAATAATCTAAATTTAAAAATGAGCAGAAGACCTGAATGGACATTTTTCTAAAGAAGACATGCAAATGACCAACAGGCACATGAAAAGATGCTCACCATCACTAATCATCAAGAAATGTAAATCAAAACCACAATGTGCTATAATCGCACACTTGTTAGGAGGGCTATCATCAAAAAGTCAACAGGGGAGCCTCGCTGGCTCAGTCGGTAGAGCTTCTGACTTGGCATAGAGCTTACTTTAAAAAAAAAAATGAGAGTCTTAAAAAAAAAAGTCAACAGATAACAAGTACTGGGAGGGATGTGGAGAAAAAGGAATGCTTGTGTACTGTGTGTGTATGTGTGTTGTATGTGTGTGTATATATATATACATACACACATATATATACATTGAATATTCTTTAAAAAGAAGGAAATGCTGCCATTTGCAATAACTGGAGGACATTATGTTAAATAAAATAAGTCAGACACAAAAAGACAAACATTTATGATCTCACTTACATGTGGAATCTGAAAAAAAAAAAAAAAAGGTTCATGGTAACAGAATAGAATGGTAGTTACCAGAGGCTGGAGGGTTTGTAAAAAGGGGAAATTCTGGTAAAGAATACAAGGTTTCAATTATGAGTAAGTTCTGGAGACCTAATGTGCAGCATGGTGACTATAGTTAATAGCAATGTATTGTATACTTGAAATTTGCTGAGAGAGTAGAGTTCAAGTGTTCTCACTGCATGCAGAAAAAGGTGACTATGTGATGTAATGGATATATTCATAACTTTGTTAGTAATGATCATTTCACAATGTATATATGTATATATATCAAAACACAATGGGGGCGCCTGGCAGGCTCAGTCGGTAGAGCATGAGACTCTTGATCTCAGGGTCGTGAGTTTGAGCCCCACATTGGGTGTAGAGATTACTTTAAAAGAAAAAAGGTATGTTGTACACCTTAAATATATACAGTTTTATTTGTCAAGCATAGCTTGAAAAAGAAGCAAAGAGTAAAATATAATTAAAAACCATTGTTGAGACAACCTAATATAATAAACATAAATTGCCCTCCCTCAGCATTCACAAAGAATACTGAAAATTAGTTACCTTCCTTTTCATGATGGAGGTATTATAGGAAGAAATTATTAGATTTGCCAAAGGGAGAGGTAGATATTTTGAGAATCAGTGTTAATACCAGAGGTGGAGGCAGAAACACACACTGGTTATTTGGTCCACCATCAAACCAATATTGTTTAAATATGTGTTCAATATTTGTTTGAAGGAAATGTATTTGGAAAACCCAAATTCACTCAACCAAACATATGGCTCATTTAAGCCATGGCAAATTTTTGCTCCTTAGAGACTAGTTAGGGTTATTTGAATATGATCCTTGGGGGACCTTATTACCCTGTCACCTCAAGCAGTTCAGAGAAGATGACTTCTAACCCAACAGGATATCCTTAAGAGATCTGATAAATATATTGTCCTCCATGTTCTCTTCCATAGGTCCTTGGAAATTTGCATTGGAAAGGCATAGCTCACCCTCACCCTTATTTAAAAAACATATTTAGGGACACCTGGGTGGCTCAGTCGGTTGAGCGTCTGCCTTCAGCTCAGGTCACAATCCCAAGGTCTTGGGTCTGAGTCCCAAATCTGGCTCCTTGCTCAGCAGGGAGCCTGCTTCTCCCTCTCCCTCTGCCTCCTGCTCCCCCGCTTGTGCTCTCTCTCTCTCTGTGTGTCAAATAAATAAATAAATAAAATCTTTAAAAATTTTTTAAATAAATAAATAATAAAAAATAAAAAGTGCAAAATCTACCAATGTAAATAAAAACTATAATTATAAAAATTTATAATTTTTTATATGCACAGATTAAAGTACCAAATTTTGGTGAAACTAATTTGAATTTAAATAAGAACTATTATTAATTAAATTTTAAAAATATCTGAGCCTTGGGGCACCTGGGTGGCTCAGTCTGTTAAGTGTCCAACTCTTGATTTCGGCTCAGTTCATGATATTGGGGTCCTGAGATCCAGCCCTGCATTGGGCTTCAGTGGGGAGTCCACTTCTCTCCTTCTTCCTTTAACCCTCCCCCCACTTGCACTCTCTCTCTCTAAAATAAGTAAATAAATCTTTATAAAATATCTGAGCCTCAGAAGAACTACTTTCTAAGTAAACCTGTATCCTATAATGGCATTGAACCTTTTTGTGTATAAATGAAATAGAAACCTTTAATCAAAGAATTTAAGAAATGGAGTGCCCTCCCAATTCAGCTACCAAAGGTTTTAGCAACTTGTAATTATTGAGTACAAAATTTGCATGCACCTGCTCCCTCTCTCTCTCTCAAAAGAAAAGAAAAGAAAAGAAAAGAAAAAGAAAGAAAGAAAGAAAAGAAAAATGTCATTCAAGTCCTCTGCTCATTTTTTTTTTTTAAGATTTTATTTATTTATTCGACAGAGACAGAGACAGCCAGCAAGAGAGGGAACACAAGCAGGGGGAGTGGGAGAGGAAGAAGCAGGCTCATAGCGGAGGAGCCTGATGTGGGGCTTGATCCCACAACGCCGGGATCACGCCCTGAGCCGAAGGCAGACGCTCAACCACTGTGCCACCCAGGCGCCCCTCTGCTCATTTTTTTAATCAGATTGTTTGTTTCTTTGGTGTTGAGTTGTATGAGCTCTTTATATATATTGAATATTAACTTTTATCAGGTATGTCATTTATAAATACCTTCATTCAGTAGATTGCCTGTTTGTTTTGTTGGTGGTTACCATCACTGTGTAAAAGCTTTTTATTTTAGTGTAGTCCCAATTGTGTATTTTTGCTTTTGTTGTCCTTGCCTGAGGAGACAGATCCAAAAACATGTTGCTAATCAGACCAATGTCTAAGAGAGTACCACCTATGTTTTCTTTTAAGAGTTTTATAGTTTCATGTCTTACATTTAGGTCTTTAATCCATTTTGAGTTTATTTTTATATGTAATGTGTGAGAAAGTTGAATTTTATTCTTTTGCAGGTAGCTGTCCAGTTTTCCCTGTACTATTTATTACTGTCTTTTCACCATAGTATATTCTTGCTTCCTTTTTGATAGACGAAGTGACCATATCATGGGTTTCTTTCTCTCTTTTTTTTTTTTTAAGATTTTATTTATTTATTTGGCAGAGAGACAGCCAGCAAGAGAGGGAACACAAGCAGGGGGAGTGGGAGAGGAAGAAGCAGGCTCCCAGCGGAGGAGCCCAATGCAGGGCTCGATCCCAGGACTCTGGGATCACGCCCTGATCCGAAGGCAGACGCTTAACAACTGAGCCACCCAGGTGCCCCCATGGGTTTATTTCTGTATTCTGTTCAATTGATCTATATATTTTTGTGCCAGTACCATACTGTTTTAATTACTATAGCTTTGTAGTATAGTTTGAAATCTGGAGTGTAATACCTCCAGCTTTATTCTTCTTTCTCAGCATTGCTTTGACTATCTGGGGTCCTTTGTGGTTCCATCAGATTCTAGTATTATTTTAGTTTTGTGAAAAATGCTGTTGGTACTTTGATAGGGATTGCATTAAATCTGTAGATTGCTTTGGGTAGTATGGATATTTTAACATTAATTCTTCTAATCCATGGGCATGAAATATCTTTCCATTTATTTCTGTCTTCAGTTTCTTTCATCATTGTTTTATAGTTTTCAGAATACAGGTCTTTCACCTCCTGGGTTAAGTTTATTCCTAGTAGGTATGTTATTCCTTTTGATGCAATTGTAAATGAGGTTGTTTTCTGAATTTCTCTTTCTGCTGGTTCATTATTAGTATATAGATACACAACAGATTTCTATAATTTACAAAATTTCTAATTTTGTATTCCACAACTTACTGAATTTATTTATTCTAATAGTTTTTTCATGGAATCTGTAGGGTTTTCTATTTATAGTATCATGTCATCTGCCAGTAGTGATAGTCTTACTTCTTTCTTACCAAAATTGGATGTCTTTATTTCTTTTTATTTTCTGATTGCTGTAGCTCATATATCTAGTATTATGTTGAATAAAAGTGAGCATCCTTGTTTTGTGCCTGATTTTAGAGAAAGGCTTTTAGCCTTTCAGTCAAGTATGATGTTAGCTGTGGGTTTGTCATATGTGGCCTTTGTTATGTTGATGTATGTTCCCTCAATACCCGTTTTGTTGAGAGTTTTTATCATGAATGGATGTCAAATTTGTCAAATACTTTTTCTCCATCTTTTAAGATAATCATATGATTTTTATCTTTTATTCTGTTAATGAGGCGTATCACTGATTAATTTGCAGATATTGAACTATCCTTGCTTCTCTGGAATAAATCTTACTTGATCATAGTGAATGATCCTTTTAAAGTATTATAGAATTCAGCTTCCTAATATTTGTCCAGGATTTTTACATCTATGTTCCTCAGGTATATTGGCCTATAATTTTCTTTTTTGTAGTGTCTTTGTCTGTTTTTGGTATCAGGTAATGAATTACCTCATAGAACAAATTTGGAAGCCTTCGTTCCTCTTCAATTTTGGATAGTTTGAGAAGGATAGGTATTAATCCTTCTTTAAATGTTTTGTAGGATTCACGTGTGAAGCCATCTGGTCCTGGACTTCTGTTTGTTGGGATTTTTTTGATTACTGATTAAATTTTATTACCAGTAATCTGTCCAGCTTTGCTATTTCTTCCTGAATTGGTCTTGGAAGATTGTATGTTTCTAGGAATTTATTAATTTCTTATAGGTTGTCCAATTTGTGGGCATAACATTTTTCATGATAATCTCTCATAATCCTTTGTATTTCTGTGGTGTTAGTTGTAACTTCTTTTTCATTTCTGATTTTATTTATTTGAGTCCTCTTTTTCTTTCTTGATAAATCTAGCTAAAGGCTTATCAATTTTGTTAATCTTTTCAGAGAACAAGCTCCTAGTTGTATTGACCTTTTCAATTGCTTTTTCACTCTCTATTTCACTTATTTCCACTGTGATCTTTATTATTTCCTTGCTTCTACTAATTTTGAGCTTTACTTGTTCTTTTTCTAGTTCCTATAGGTATAAGGTTAGATTTTTTTATTTGAGATTTTTCTTGTTTTTTTAGGTAGGCCTGTATCACTACAAATTTCCTTTTTACTTTTGCTGTGTCCCAAAGATATGGGGACATTGTGTTTCCATTTTCATTTGTCTCGAGGTATTTTTTTTATTTCACTTTGATTTCTTCATTTACCCATTGGTTGTTTAGTAGCATGACATTTAGCCTTTACAGGTTTTTGGTTTTTCCTTGTTATAGATTTCTATTTCCATATTGTTGTAATCAGAAAAGATGCTTGATACTATTTCATTCTTCTTAAATTTACTGAGACATGTTTTATGTCCTGATCTATTCTGAAGAATGTTCCCTGTGCATTTGAAAAGAGTGGGTATTCCACTATTTTTAGATGGATTATTCTGCATGAATCCGTTAAGTCCATCTGGTCTAACATGTCATTCAAAGCCAGTGTTTCAAGGAAATCTTGTGCACTGTTGGTGGGACTGCAAACTGGTGTATCCACTCTGGAAGACAGTATGGAGGTTCCTCAAAAAGTTAAAAATAGAAGTACTGAACAGTCCAGTAATTGCACTACTGGGTATTTACCCAAAGAATACAAAAACACTAATGCAAAGGGATACATGTACCCCTATGTTTATAGCAGCATTATTTACAATAGCTAAATTATGGAAGCAGCCCAAGTGTCCATCAATAGATGAATGGATAAGGAAGTGGTATATATATATACAATGGTCTATATTATTCAGCCATCAAAGAGAATGAAACCTTGCCATTTGCAACAACATGGATGGATCTAGAGAGTATAATGCTAAGTGAAATAAGTCAGTCAGAGAAAGACAAATACCATATGATTTCACTTCTATGTGGAATTTAAGAAACAAATCAAATGAACAAAGGAAAAAAACAGAGAGAGAGAGAGACAAACCAAGAAACAGATGCTTAACTATAGAGAACAAACTTATGGTTACCAGAGGGGAGGCGGGTGGGGGATAGGTGAAAGAAGTGATGGGGATTATCATCATGAGCACCAAGTCACATACAGAATTGTGGAATCACCATATAGTACACCTGAAACTAATATAACACTGTACGTTAACTATACTGGAATTAAAATTAAAAGCTTTAAAAAAAAAAAAAAACAAAGCCAGTGTTTCCTATTGATTTTCTGTCTGTACGATCTATCCATTGATGTCAGTGGGGTGTTAAAGTTCTCTATTTTTATTGTACTATTGTCAATTTCTCCCTTTATGTCTGTCACATTGCTATATATATTTAGGTGCGCCTTTGTCGGGTGTATAAATATTTACAATTGTTATATTCTCTGATCCTTTTGTCATTGTGTAATATCCTTTTTTGTCTCTTATTATAGTCTTTGTTTTAAAGTATTTTATCTGGGGGCGCCTGGGTGGCACAGCGGTTAAGCGTCTGCCTTCAGCTCAGGGCGTGATCCCGGCGTTATGGGATCGAGCCCCACATCAGGCTCCTCTGCTGTGAGCCTGCTTCTTCCTCTCCCACTCCCCCTGCTTGTGTTCCCTCTCTCACTGGCTGTCTCTATCTCTGTCAAATAAATAAATAAAATCTTTAAAAAAAAAAAAAAAAAAAAAAATAAAGTATTTTATCTGATGTGTTGTTACTCCATCTTTCTTTTTGTTTCCATTTACATGGAATGTCTTTTTCTATCCCTTTACTTGGAGTCTGTATGTGTCCTTAGGTCTGAAGTCATTGTCTTATAGGCAGCATATAGATGTGTCTTATTTTATTATCCATTCAGTTATCCTACATCTTTTTGAGTTAAGCCTTGAGTCCATTTACATTTAAAGGAATTACTGATAGGTATGTACTTTTTGCCACTTTGTTCATTATTTTTGGTTGTTTTTGTAGTTCTCTCTTGTTGTCTTCTCTCACTCTCTTCCCTTGTGATTTGATGACTTTCTTTAGTGTTGTGCTTACATTCTTGTCTCTTTATTTTTTGTGTATCTGTTATAGTTTTTTGGTTTTCAGTTACCATGAGGTTCATATGTAACACCCTATACCTATAGCAGTCTATTTTAAGTTGATGGTTGCTTAAGTTTGAACATATTCTAAAAGCACTACATTTTTTTTTGTTTTTTGTTTTTTTAAAGATTTTATTTATTTATTTGACAGAGATAGAGACAGCCAGCGAGAGAAGGAACACAAGCAGGGGGAGTGTTGTTTTTTTAAAGATTTTATTTATTTATTTGCCTGATGTGGGGCTCGATCCCATAACGCCGGGATCACGCCCTGAGCTGAAGGCAGATGCTTAAACGCTGTGCCACCCAGGCGCCCCAGCACTACGTTTTTATTCACTCCCTCCCAATCCCACCCCAATCCCAAATTTATGTATTTGACATCATATTGTAAGCATGTGAGGTAATGGAAGTGTTAAATAACCTGATTGTGGTAATCATTTCACAAAGCATATGTATGTCAAATCAGCACATTGTACACTTTAAATATAAATTTTATTTATCAGTTATACCTCAATAAAGGTGAAAAAAAGAAACTAGTTAAAGTATCTGAATATGTACCTAAAATAATTATTTTTCTATATTATTTTTTAATATTTGTCTAATCAACATAAAGGTTTTAAATTTCACTTTAATATATGCACATATATCTTGTTTTTATTTTCTTAGAATATTATCTTTTAAATGGTTTGCAATTAAATTATTTTATAGATCCACCAAAATAATAAAACCAATTTGTTGGTCAATAAATATATCAAAAATTCTAGAATTATGATTAATTTGGCACCTCCTTTGGATCCAAAATTTTACTATTTGGAAGACAATTATATGGTAATCCTCCCTACTCACAGATTTGTGCTCTGGGATTTTGCCTAACTGGCCCTCCACTGTATCTGGCTAAGGATAAAGCACCAGAAATAGCACAAACAAATACATCACAAGTTATTAAAAGATGTTTTACAAGGGAGGTGCAGGGAGGATGAGAACAGAGGGAAGAAGAGCAGGAGCAGGAACTTATTGCAGTATAAACTTAAAGAATTTCAAGAGATCCTATTCCCCAGGTCATTCTTAAGCCACAAGAGCATGCCAGGCTGAATCAGAGTATATTCCACTTCCTAGAACATCTGTGGATGTTACGTCTTTCCTCAATTTTATTAAAAATCATTTTTCACTTTTGAAATTTTACTGTATCTTGTGACTTTTACAAACTAATTGTCATTTAAAAATATTAAGATAAACAGTAGGTGTCCTGCAGGGTAGTCCAGGGGTATACCATGTGGGCTAAATTAATTAGAAAGACGATAGTATAGAAGTGGCCACCACAAAGCTTGAGTCATCTTTTTTTTTTCAAGATTTATTTATTTATTTTAAAGACAGAGAGAGAGCAGGGGAGGGCAGAGAGAGAGGGAGAGAAAATCTTTCAGCAGAATCTGCGCGAGCATGGATCCTAACTCAGGGCTCGATCCGACGACCCTGAGATCACAACCTGAGCTGAAACTAAGAGTCCAACATTCAACCAACTGTGCCACCACCCAGGCACCCTGGCTTGAGTCATCTTTACTTCTGAAACCCCAGAAGATTTACAAATTATCAAAATGAATGTTAGAAATGTGTGTTTGTGGATGAAATTAGCAATGTTCAAAGAAGTATGGATTGGCTAAAAGATTTTAGAAATGCTTCCATTCTTGCATGAACAGGGTTAAAGAATTCAGAGTTCTGGAAGCCTATAGTCCTAAGGATGGCATCCAGATCGTGACCGCTAAACAACTTGCATCCTGTCATGGGTTTGCAGGCTTTGGAGTCAGTCTCTAAGGCTGACTCCCTTCCCAATTAACGGAGTGAGCATGTTAGATTAGGTGTGTTCTAAAGGGATAGATGGCAGATCTTTGTTGAACCCGCAGAGCAGGGTTTCTGAATTGTTTTGTATCTATTAGCAAATGAATGTGTGCTGCAGACCTGCTTTCACTGTAACCTGGTAGGGAGGGTGCAGGTGAGTGGCTAACCCTTACCCACCTTTAACTTTGAAAGATGACTACTTCTGCCAAAAAGAACTGCATACTTGGGCATGACCTGTCCCTCAATCCGGTCCTGATACAGTTTTTTGAATGTGAGGTTGGTGGGTTCTGGAGCTGACGGCCAAGAAAGAATTCTTGAGACGTCTTTGGTGCAAAAAGGTGGTTTTATTAAAGCACAGGGACAGGACCCGTTGGCAGAAAGAGCAGCTGCCTCGGCTGCCGGTAGCCTCCTGGGGCTCCCTGGGGCTCCCAGGTCTCGAGGAGCAGCTGATAGTCTTCCTTGGGGTTGGGGGAAGTAAAGATCAGGGAAGTTCCAAAAGGACTTTCATATGCTAAAGAAGACCATCGGATACCAGAGGCCTTGCTATTGTTAAACCAAGGTTGTTTTTCCCTCTAGCAAGGCTTAACATTCAGACTGTTGGGAGCTTCCTGGAGGAAGGTTATACTCGGCCTACCTCAAGTATTTGTCAATGGGCTGCCGGTTGTAAGGACAGTTAATTTTACTTACATTTCCTTCTGCCTTTGTTTCCCAGTCCCATTTCATTTTTCCTGGTCTCCAGGATCTAGATCAGGGGTTCTCAAAGTGCAGTCTCCAAGATAGCATGCCAGCATCATCTAGGAACTTGTCAGAAATGCAAACTCTCAAAACCCACCTTGAAACAGCCAAATCAGAAGCCCTGGAGTTGTTTTCACAAGTTTTGCACGTGATCCTTGTGTATGAATGTTTGAGAAGCGCTGGACCAGATCACATTTTGCCATCTATCTTTTCTTGATTGCCCTCTTTTGCTACTTCATTTACTCGGTCAATTGTGCCTTATCTGAACTCTTTACATTGTTTATTTCTTAGTATTGTGTTTGTAAAATGTTCTCCATAAATCAAGACCCAGGTGTAACTTTTAATCAGAATTCCTCGCTAATCAAGTACTTAGAAAAACTTTCTGTATTAAGTTGATTTTATAAACAACACAGTTTCAGAAACTCATATTCATCTGTGATACAGCAGCAATAGTGCAATGACTATGAAACTCTGTTCTTTGGAACCCTAGGCATTTCTTTGAGTGCCCTACTGGGGACACCTGGAAAGCTGGAAAAGGAGGAATAAAACTTTCTCTCCTTGCATTTAAAAAAGGCCAACATTTGGGGCACCTGGGTGACTCATTCCATTAAACATCTGACTCTTGATTTAGGCTCAGGTCATGATCTTGATGAGGTTGTGGGATATAGGTGAGATTCAGTGGGATGGAGTCCGGAGCTGACAACCAACAGAGAATTCTTGAGACGTCTTTGGTGCAAAATGGTGGTTTATTAAAGCACGGGGACAGGAGCCGTGGGCAGAAAGAGCTGCTGCCCCAGGGTTGTGAGGGGTGACTGGTGATATACTATGGGGTTGGGGGAGGTAAGGAAAAGGGAAGGTTGAGAAAGTACTTCTATATGTTAAAGAAGACTCGCAGGATGCTGGAGGCCTTGCCATTGTCAAGGTAAGGGTGTTGACCGTCTAGAAGGTGTTAACAGTAAGGTAGTTGGGAACTTCCTGGGAGAATGTTACTTTCCTCCTATCGCATGTCCTTATCAATGGGCTGCAGGTTTAAAAGAAATTCTATTTTATTTACATTTCCTTCTGCCTCAGCCTCTCTCAATTTTATGGAGGGGATGGTAATGTTAGGGCTTCAGGAAACTGAATTATGGGTCTCTGGAAGTTAGGCTATTGATAAGAAAGCTGCTTCCTTGTAGATTTACAAGGACATGTGTAAACTGAGGGAGACTCAGGTCTTCCAGGATTGTGATCTCTGTCAGTTAACTATTTGTTTTTCCTTTCCTTAGCTTTAGAGCAGCCAGGGGTGCCTGAGGAATGTCATGTACATCCCATGGGGTGGGGGGGGGTTGCAGGGTGTCAGTTTCTTCTTTGTCCTCAGCTTGCCTTCTGTTCCCTCATCAGTCTCATGGGTTATGAGATCGAGCCCTGCCTTGGGCTCCATGCTCAGCCAGGAGTCTGCTTGAGAGTTTCTTCCTCTGTTCTCTTCTTCCCACTCGCTCTCTCTGTGTTGAATAAATAAATATTAAAAAAAAAAAAAAAGCCAACATTTGTTAAGCACTTACTATGAGCCAAGCATAGTTCTGAGTACTTCACATGCTAGGGCATTCATGTAGGAGCATTCTGTTCACCTTTTTGATCAGAGAAGTTGTGCCCTCATCTGTTTTACTTACCAGGCTGCAATACACTTTTCTTCAAGGAAAGAGGATTGAAGCTAAAGAGAAAGCAACCTATATCCTTTACTCACTAAGCTCCCTGTATCCAGGCCTCTCTCCGGTCCTGGAGTACACAGGTTCTTTCCTATCCCGAGATTTTACATGCTTTTCCCTCTTCCGGAAGCTCCTTCAACCAACCATATTAGACTTTCTCCTTGAATGTCATCCCTTCTAAGAGACTTTTCTTAACCACCCAGACTGTTTTAGATAGTCCTTTTATTCTCTCTCATAGTAGCTTGTTGTTTTTTTCTTTATAGCATTTTTGGGCATTTGTTAGGACCTGTTTTCCTTGTTCAGTTTTTGTGGTTTGTTTCCCCACTGGCTGGTAAGTTTGGCAAAGGCTGGGACCTTATCTTGTTCCTTTCGTCTTCCCAGAACCTAGTAGTGTCTAGCACAAAGCTCGTGCTTATAAATATTTGGTGACCAATGACCGAAGTGATGACACATGAGTTCTCTTGGAGGCTCTTTCATTCACTGAAAGAATTTCATCCTTAAATGAAGGTTGAATGGGATGCTGTGCGAGATGATTTCTGCTTCCACATCATCTGGCTCAAAATTAACTTTTAATTTTAAAACCTGTTTATGCTTCTGATGGGCAGGTGTTTTATATCTTAATTGCCCGTTGTGTATGGGAAAAACTTACATTAATATCTCAAATGAACACCTTTTTAGATGGGTTAAAATAAATACAAAATGGAGACCAGACTTGAAAATTCCTTGAACAGACCGAACAAGTTAAACCACATAAGCAGAACTTAATATAACTTATTCTGCAACATAAGCAAAACAACTTGGATTGTTTCTGGTAAATGCCTCTGAAAATCATAAATAAAACCTAAATTGTTTTCCAAAAGTGGCATAAGAATGACTTTTAACCAGTTCCCTGTCCTTTGGAAAACCCCAATGCTGTAACCAATCATAAATGATATAGCTTCTGTGTTTTTACTCTATTAGCTGCCTGTAACATGCCTCTAGGCTTCACGTCACTGTTGCTTTGAAGACTCCCAGTTTGCAAACTGTTCTTCTGTGCACAATAAACTCTTACTAAATACAATTTGTTGACCTGATTTTATTTTTAACAGTCTCTGGATTTTGACAGGAGCCACCTGCCAACTTTACTTTGGATTGGCCATAAATATTGGAATCTGAATTCTGCACAGTCATGCTGCACAAAACATTCATTGTAAAGAGAAATGTAGAAAAACTTTGATTTGGGCCAAAAAAAGGGAGGAGTGTTGGAAATGATGTGTTGAACTTATTTAAAATGAATTCAGATTTACTTATCTTATAAAATTACATATTTATTAATCCAGTCAAAAATGGGCAGAAAGGGGCACCTGGGTGGCTCAGATGGTTAAGCATCTGCCTTCAGCTCGGGTCATGATCTCCAGGTCCTGGGATCGATCCCCACATGGGGCTCCCAGCTCAGCAGGAGCCTGCTTCTCCCTCTCCCTCTGCCTCTCCCCCTGCTTGTGCTCTCTCTGTCTCTGTCTCTCTCTCAAATGAATAAATAAAATCTTTAACAAAAAAAAATGGGCAGAAGATCTGAATAGATATTATTCTAGAGAAGACATAGAAATGGCCAAGAGATACACAAAAAGGTACTCAACATTACTAATCATCAGGGAAATGCAAATCAAAACTACAGTGATATCGCCTCATGCTTGTTGTAATGGCTATTGAAAAGAAGACAAGAGGGGCGCCTGGGTGGCACAGCGGTTAAGCGTCTGCCTTCAGCTCAGGGCGTGATCCCGGTATTGTGGGATCGAGCCCCACATCAGGCTCCTCCGCTATGAGCCTGCTTCTTCCTCTCCCACTCCCCCTGCTTGTGTTACCTCTCTCTCTGGCTGTCCTCTATCTCTNTTTCAAAAAAAAAAAAAAAAAAAAAAAAAGACGAGATGACAAGTGTTGGCAAGGATGTGGAGAAAAGGGAACCCTTGTGCCCTGTTAATGGGAATGTAAAATTGGTAGGCGCAGTATGGGAAACAGTATAGAGATTCTTCAAAAAATTAGAAAAACTACCATATGATCCAACAATCTCATTTCTGGGTATATATAAAAGGAAATGAAAACAAAATACTGAAGAGATGTCTGCACTCCCATTTTCATTATAGCACTGTTTACAGTAGCCAAAATATGAAACAACCTAAGTGTGCATCAACAAATAGATAAAGATGGTATATACACATAATGGAATATTATTCAGCCATGAGAAAGAAGGCAATCCTGACATTTGTGACAACATGGATGGAGTTTGAGGGCTTTTATGCTAAGTGAAATAAACCAGATAAAGACAAACTCTGTATGGTATCACTTACACGGAAAAACAAATTTTTTTTTAAGTGGTCTCCATGCCCAGGGTAGAACCCAACGCGGGGCTTGAACTCATGACCCCAAGATCAAGACCTGAGCTGAGATCAAGAATTGAATACCTTATCAACTGTGCCACCCAGGTGCCCCACTTATAAATGGAATCTTAAAAGAAAAAGTCAAACTCAGAAAAAGAGAGTAGAAAAGTGTTGCTGCAGGCTGGGGAGTGGGAGAAAGCTTGGTAAAAGTTACAAACTTTCAGCTATAAGATGAGTAAGGTCTGAGGACCTAAAGTTAAATATTGTGACTACGGTTGATAATACTGTATTATATAATTGTAAGTTGTCAAGGGAGTAGAACTTAAATGTTCTCACGAAAAATGTATATATGAGGATGGATGTGTTAATTAACTAGATGGTGGGAATCCCTTCACAGTTAAAAAATAATAATGCAATGAGATGCAAAAAATGCAAAAAATGACAGAAACTTTCCCAGAATTTCACTAGGCCTTTCACATTGTAGAATTTTGTCTTGGAATTCAGGGTAAGAAAAGTCATCTTTTTTTCAATTCTGCCTTATTGAGGCATAACTCACAGAAATTTTTATTTATTTAGAAAATAAATTTATTTAAAAAATTTTAAAGTTTCAAACCACTTGTAGTTGTGTTTTGTTTTCTCTTTGGGTGTTTTAATAAGCTGTAGATAAAATTTCCATTAGAAATGGGGCACCTGGATGGCTTAAGTGGTTAAGTCGGTTAAGTGTGCGATTCTTGGTTTTGATTCAGGTCATGATCTTATGGGTCATGGGGTCAAGCCCCCGCATCGGGCTCTGTTCTTAGCAGGGAGTCTGGTTGAAGATTCTCTCCCTCTGCCCCTACCCTGCTCATGCATGCTCTCTTTCTCTCTCTCAAATTAACAAATAAATCTTTAAACAAAAAATTTCCATCAGTCATCAGTAAGCTAGAGATACAGAGACTCACTATTCAGAAGACTCCTGGTAGTTACCATCCTTCAGCCCCACTTAAATAACTGCTGTATGATTAGTGGCATCAAACCTCAAATTAGTGGACTTGGAGTCCTCCCTCATGACACTTTGACTCCAGGTAAATTGAAGAAGAATGGCGAGGAATGCCAGCTACATTCACCACTGTTTGCTGTGTTCCAGACCATCCAGTATGCAGAATCTTAAGTAAAGTGTAATGAAAACATATCCATACCTGAGTACTGTGAACACACCTCCCCGTCAGCAGGCATGGAGTTAGCAGGGAGAACCCAGGTTGGGAAATTTGAAGACCAAGTTTCTTGCTCTAAATCTAACACTAGGTTGCTGTGTGACTTCAAGTAAATCACCTCATGTCAATGGCATTAACTTTTTCTCATTTGTAAAAATGATGGAGCTTGATTTAAGAGATTCTCTACAATCCCTTGAGATTATTTTTGTTTGTCCTTATCTAGCTATTTACAGAAACAAGATTGATATGATTTTTTTTTTTTAATTTTGTCTGCCCAGTTTGTTTCTTACTGGCCTACCACAAGTGAGTGAAAGAGGCTGCTTGCCAGGAGGTTAGAGAAACCAGAGGACGATGGTAATGCAATGGGTTTTGGGTTTCCAATGCCAAACTTGGGACAGCTGAAAATTCCTTGAGTGATTTGGACTACCAGTAATATCTGTTGGCAGGTGACTTGGTAGAATGGGACCAACCAGATCTCAAATCCTAGCCTATTGATGTCTAAGACATTTAGTATTAGTTGACTCCTTTTCCTTTTCTTTCCAGTAACTACTGGAGACTTCCTAGAACAGTTCTCAAAGGAATGCACCTTACATTATGACCTAGGACACATATACATACATACATACATACATATATACATACATATATACATACCTACCTGACTGAATTAATACTTAGCCTTACATCACCTAATGTATTGTTTATTTTCTATTCTATTGTGTATGTTTTTGTTTTTTAATTCTTGGCTTCCAACAGCAATTTAAAAGCATTGTCTTGGGGTAGAGGGAATATGGCTAGCAGCTGTCTCCTCCTTGGATCTGTGTTGTAGATTTTAGAACAGATGTTTGTTATTCACTCCCAAGCTTTCTAGGCAGTGTGCCAGTGGGACTGTCCTGCTGTTGATCTTTGAGTTGATGGCCCATCTGTCCTGGGTCTTGATGAGAGTGGGGGTAGAGGTGGGGGATGCAGGGAGAAAGCTCATTAAACATGGCCTTGTTCTAGGATTTAGAATGTGGTGGGTCTGCACTGAATCACTCTGTCAGACAGGTGGTTCTTTAAAAGAAATTTGGCTCTATGATACAAAAATATTAAAAAAAAAATTAAATAATTTAGAAATGTAGTCGTCTTTTGCTGTCCATCAGTAATCTGTTACTGAAAACCAGTTGTTCTGCATGCAAATGCTAATCTGCTATTTCTCATTTATTTTAAGTAGGAAAACTACATTATGTCAACCCTAAGCCCTCAACCAATTTCTTAAACAGGCAACTAAAGTATGGTAATATACCTATATATAATGTTTAAAAATCCAAACTATCTTGTTAGGTGTGAGATGCTTAAAATATTGTTTCTCTGTCACCAAATAATTAATATAATCAGTAACACACAGCAGATTTTGTACAGTCAAAGGCCACTGACCAAGACGGTTTAATGTTCTCTTCAGCTTGACTTCAGTTAAATAGGCTTCTTCCTGACTCTAGGCCCTTGAGCTCCCTTTTCTTAGAATATTTACTTTAGAAAACTTTAAAATTCTTCCTTCACCCCTTTGAGATGTAAATCTATTAAAAAGTGTCTGGTCGGTTTTACAACCCAGGGAAGTCTCAAGAACCTGGGGACCATCTCTTTGAAATTTAATCAGCAAAGGAGATAGCACCCCTCTCTGTCATCTTCCACAGGCGGGTAGGAGCCAACTCCAAGTTCCTTGCTCCAAGTTACAAAACTGTTTCATGTCATATAGATAAGAGAAATTTATTTTTTCTTTGGATAAAGTCAGCAAACACAGATGGCCCATGCCACCCCGCTGACATCCTCTGGTACTTTTCCACTAGCTCACCCCAGACTTTGAGAAGCCCTGGTCCCTCTGCTGCAGTGCAGTTGAGTTTAGACTTTGTGCTGGCCTCTCTCCTATTGCAGTAGCCTCAGATAAAGTCTCCTTTGCTGGTTTAACTTGGTCCAGTGCAATTTTTGCTTTAATACCACCAATGGAGCCATACTGCATCCCTTTTCTGGATGATCAATTCCACAATTTAAAAAAATTTGAATGAGGACTCTATTCATTTCCTAGGGCTGCTACAACAAAGCACTTTAAATCAAAAGGCTTAGAGAACCCCAGAAATTTATTCTTTCACAAATCTGGAGGCCAGGAGCCCCAAATCAAAGGGGGTAACAGAGCCCTTTCTGAAGACTCTAAGAAAGAATCTATTCCATGCTTTTCTCTTAGCTTCTGGAGTTGCCAATAATCCTTGGTGTTCCTTGATTTGCAGAGGCACCATTCTAATCACTGCTTACATTGTCACATGGCATTCTCTCAGTGTACGTCTATCTCTCTGTCTTTTCTTATAAAGATACCAGTCATATCGGATCAAGGGCCCATACTACTTGAGTATGACCTTATCTTAATGGACATTTTAATTGCATCTGCAAAGGCCCTATTTCCAAATAAGGTCATATTTGAGGGGGAGGGGGCACACAATGCAACCCATAATTAACTCTGAAGAAACATCAATAGTATTTAGAATGAAAGACTTTTTTCTATTTCATTTTATTAAAAATGTTGTATTTTGTTTAAGAGGTTATTGAAAGTTTTCTGTATAAATGTTAGTTGGAAATATTATATTGAGAGATACAGATGTTCTGTGAAGCTTGGGTATTGATGTAGATGGACCAGGTCTGAGGACGCAGAGGGGGTCCTGCAGAACCAGCCAAGAGAGTCGTTGGCTTTGCGTGGGATAGAAATCAAATGCAAGCCAAGAGGAAGTGAGAGCAGAGTTTAATGAATAGTGTAAGTGACAGAGTATAGCAGATGGAGGTTCTGGGAGACTCAGGAAAGTGAGTCTCCCTGTTGCTTGGGATGAGGGGTTTATACTGGAAAGGGGTTCAGGGTATGAGTTCCTTCAGGAGTCTAGGATGGAGTGCAATCAAAGATGAGTGTCAGGTGAACAATAGTTGTTATTCCCTAAATCACCAAAAGTAGGGGATATTGATGCCAGTGTCCACCAAGTTTTGTTTGAAGCGAATGTCCTAGAAAATGCTTGGGAACCAGTTCTTTTTAGATGTCATCGGGTGTTTGGGGGCCTAGGACGAAACTCAGGGAATGATTAACTTTTGGCTTCCCCCTTGAGAGTGGGAACATAGATTCTTTGGTTTACTCAGATGCAAAATATAGAACACGAGTAAATGGGATTTAGCAGAGAAACAGCAGAAATAGAGCCTTTCTAAAATGGAGTCCCTTCAGGTTCCCTATCTTAGTATTAAAAATGAAGATGCATTCTACTGGGTGTTTACCCCAAAGATACAGACGTAGTGAAGAGAAGGGCCATATGCACCCCAATGTTCATAGCAGCATTGTCCACAATAGCTAAATCGTGGAAGGAGCCGAGATGCCCTTCAACAGATGACTGGATTAAGAAGTTGTGGTCCATATATACAATGGAATATTACTCAGCTATCAGAAAGAACAAATTCTCAACATTTGCTGCAACATGGACGGCACTGGAGGAGATAATGCTAAGTGAAATAAGTCAAGCAGAGAAAGACAATTATCATATGATTTCTCTCATCTATGGAACATAAGAACTAGGATGATCAGTAGGGGAAGAAAGGGATAAAGAAAGGGGGGTAATCAGAAGGGGGAATGAAACATGAGAGACTGTGGACTATGAGAAACAAACTGAAGACTTCAGAGGGGAGAGG
This sequence comes from Ailuropoda melanoleuca, assembly GCF_002007445.2. Classification (NCBI taxonomy): domain Eukaryota; kingdom Metazoa; phylum Chordata; class Mammalia; order Carnivora; family Ursidae; genus Ailuropoda; species Ailuropoda melanoleuca. The sequence continues at coordinate 28,322,533 of NC_048233.1, forward strand.
GTGGAGGAATGGGATAGACTGGTGATGGGTAGTAAGGAGGGCACGTATTGCATGGTGCACTGGGTTTTATACGCAACTAATGAAGCATCGAACTTTGCATCAGAATCCGGGGATGTACCGTATGGTGACTAACATAATATTAAAAAAAAAACAAAAAACCAACCCCCCCCCCCAAAATGAAGATGCATTTATCTCTTTTGAGAAGATTTATCTAGGAGACATCGTGCAGAGTCGAGAGTAATCTGTCTGCCAGATGGCAGGCTTAGGTTTGGTGAGGGTGAAGCTTTCTCCAGGACTGGATGTGTCAAAGTCAAAACCAGACAAGTAAGAAGATTGCTTTTCTTTGGACTATTGTGATAAGGAGAACCACCTAGATGCAAAGATCAGGGTACATCTGCGGGGAGGTTTTGCCTTAGATTTAAGTAGGGAGGGATAAACAGACTGTGGCTGGGATGATTTAGAGTTGGGCTTTTTTATTTTTATTTTTATTTTTTTAAAGATTTTATTTCTTTATTCGACAGAGACAGAGACAGCCAGCGAGAGAGGGAACACAAGCAGGGGGAGTGGGAGAGGAAGAAGCAGGCTCACAGCGGAGGAGCCTGATGTGGGGCCCGATCCCCTGAGCCAAAGGCAGACGCTTAACCGCTGTGCCACCCAGGCGCCCCATAGAGTTGGGCTTTTTTAAAGCAGAAGTCTCTATCAAGTAGCTGAACAGGAAATATTTTTCTCCATGGTTAGCCAGTTTCAGGGGGAACAAACAGTTTTAATCTTAGCTTATCAGTTATATCAAAGAATGGGAAGTTGGAGGATCTAGGTCTGCTTTTGTCATCAGGTTCTGAAAAGGGGGGGAAAGATCTGCATTTGGCCTGGTCACAGGTAAACAGAGGAATCATCTGTGAGAGTTCTGGGAGTCATAGAGTGGACAGTGAGGTTTATCTAAGTCAAATGGCAAAGGGCAGCTCTTTGAGTAAGCTCTTTCCTAGAACACAAAGGAATGGGGAAGATTTGGGGAAAACAAAAGGGTGGGGGAGGTGTTCTTTACCATACTGCTTTCCAGAAGCACAGGGTTCAGGTAAACTTTAACAGTGCCAACAGTCAGGAGGAAGGGCCTGTGTCAGGCTGAGTGCATATTGCTACTGCTTGCCATTAACTATTTACACTTAGAAAAGGTTTATCCCTGCAAAACAGATCCCACAGTTGTGGGACACCGCTGCCACCAAGCGGTGGTACGAATTAGCGACTGCCAAACCCCAGACTTGAAAAGTAATGACATCTCTTTTTCAGATGCCAGTGGACTCTGTGTACCCCAGGAGAATGCAAGAAAACCCACTGAGATGCAGGAAGGAAAACAAAACAAAACAAAACAAAATTTCTGCTTCATTTTATTTTTATGAAAAAAGCAAGCAAGAATTTAAACTCAGTACTGATATTTAACATACCAGTTTACATTGGATTTCTCACCCTGAATTTATTCTCATGTGAATTTATGTCACATATTACCTTCTCAGGGAACAATAGAAGCTTCACAGAGTGGTAACTTGCTTCTCTGAACCCCTTCAGGGAGTAGTAAGTATAAAGTAAGTATAAAATTTTGCATTTTTACTGTGAAGTGTAATTGACCACATCATGATATATATTGTTGTAGTTGTTAATTTCATTTTCTTGGAGTATAATGAGACTACCCATCTGCACATCCATGTCTTCATTTCAGTAACATTTTCTTTCATATCCGATATTATCTTTAACATTTCATTTGGTGTGCTTTCTTAAACTTCCTCTAATCGTCACTAAGTATTCCATGGTCTACTTTTCATTTCTCTCATTGTTTCCTTCAGTCACCTTATGCATCTCTTTTGTAATCAATATACTTTTCACAAGCCTCTTCCCCAGGTTATAGCTTTTTACAGTGTCCCTTTCATTTGGGTAATCAAAATGTGTTCAGCAATAGCATGAACTTTTATCTCAATTTATAAACTTAGCTCCATCAGCTCCTTTTTTTCTTTTTGTCTGATGTTGTTTTCTTCACTCATTCTTAAGCAAATATTTGTGTGCATGTATTCTTTAATGTTTTTTTTTTCTTTAATGTTTTAGATTACCGGTATGTTGTGAAGGGTCTAACTCAGAAACTGCCTGATGGAAGAGATACACAGGGCAAGGTATGTGGGAAAGTGTGCAGTGCTGCCATGTTTTCTGAGCGTACCACTCTCCCTGAATCTCCACATGTTCACCACCCTGGAAACTCCAAATTCCCTACGTTTTAATCTAACTGATGTTTATTGAGCATGTATTATGTGTCAGATACTGCAACAAATTGAACCTAGCCCTGTCACTTTCACAATTTAGTTAGGAAGTCAAATGTGTAATGGTAAAGAGGTTTTCTCTAAGACGTGAAGTCTGAGTCCAGTCTGAGAAGGATGTACTAGATATGTGAAGCCTGAAGGCAGGGGAAAAGAATAAATGAGATACAGTTAATGGTTGCTAGAGGACTTTGGGATGTCATTGATTTTAAAAAAACTATGTCAAGGGGGGCTCCTGGGTAGCACAGTTGTTAAGCGTCTGCCTTCGGCTCAGGGCGTGATCCCGTCGTTCCGGAATCGAGTCCCACATCGGGCTCCTCCGCTGGGAGACTGCTTCTTCCTCTCCCGCTGCCCTGCTGTGTTCCCTCTCTTGCTGGCTGTCTCTCTGTCACATAAATAAATAAAATCTTAAAAAAAAAAACAAACAAACTATGTCAAGGGGCCTTTCAAGTATGGGAAAGTAAAATTAAAGTCCTATTTGGGGGAGCTAAGATAGCAGCATAGCAGGAGGGTGCTGCTGTCCTCATCCCTCAAACAAATCATTCTGAATACCTAAGAAATTGACCTGAGGACTGACAGAACGAACTGCACAACTAGAGGGAGAGAAGAGGCCACATTGAGGAAGATAGGAAGTGTGGAGATGTGGTTTGTGGAAGAAACAGATTGCAGGTGCTGCTGAGAGGAGGGAACCCTGGTCACAGAGAAAGGTGAGAGTGGAGCACATCGGGATACACACAAGGAGAGCACTTGTCGAAAACCATTGGCTGGGAAAACGAGAGCGGCTGATTTTTATGAGTTCTTTCAACCTAAGGAGCTTAAACACTTGAGTTTTAAAGGTCTGTGGGCTTGGCTTGGATAGAGCTCTGAGGGTGCTGCCCTGCTCCTGGTTAGAAGGCAGGCAAGCAACACAGAGGCGGAGGTCATGATCTGCGGATAACCTAACATGCATGGGCAGAGACTGTTCACTCTTCTTGGAGTGCATCTGTGAGAGGTGGCATTCACGGAGTCGCCTTTCTGGGGACAAAAGAGCCATCAGACATCATTTTCCTCCCTCAGCCCTCGTCATAGGCACCTGCTGAAGGCAGGTAACCCAGACACTGACTGTCTAGCCTGCTTTGCTCCTAATCTCATACCTCTGTGCTCTGGTGAGACTGTCCTTCTCAGTCAAACCTGCATTGGTCCCAGCATAGTGAGACCCTCCCCCAGAAGACCAGTGCAGGCCCCTGCTGTAGCACATCTCTGAAGTTTGGAGTTGTTAAAGTCAGCAGGCTTGTCTCTGATAGAGCCCAAAGTATACTGCACTGCTTCAGGCAGGCAAGCAACCTGGAGACAGCGTGAAAACAGTGATCTGAAAAACACCTGGGAAGCACAAGGGGAAATTATTCACTCTTCTGGAAGGGCTTCCCTGAGAGCAGTAAGCTCAGACTTCCCTCTGCAGAGACAAAGGATCTGGCTGGTGCCATTTCCCTCTACTGCCCCTCAGCATAAACCAACTTCAGTAAACAGCACAGAGCCAATGCTGGCTGCCTAACCTGCTTATATGGAGTCCAGCCCTCTCAGGAACAGGAAACATAACAGGATTTTCTAACACAGAAAAGAAAACACAGACCTAGACAAAATGCCAAGTCAGAGATATATATCCCAAAAGAAAGAACAAGAAAAGGTCACAGCCAGAGATCTAATTGAAACAGATATTAGTAATATGCCTGATGGAGGGGCGCCTGGGTGGCTCAGTAATTAAGCATCTGCCTTCAGCTCAGGGCGTGATCCCGGAGACCTGGGATCAAGCCCCGCATCGGGCTCCCTGTTCTGCTGGGAGCCTGCTTCTTCCTCTCCCACTCCCCCTGCCTGTGTTTCCGCTCTCACTGGCTGTCTCTATCACTGTCAAATAAATAAATAAAATCTTAAAAAAAAAAAAAAAGGTAATATACCTGATGGAGAATTTAAAGCACAGTCACATGGATACTCGCTGGCCTCGAGAAAAGCATGGAGACATCAGAGAGACCCATACCACAGAGATCAAAGAGCTAAAAAACAATCAGGCAGAAATGAAAAATGCAGTAACAGATTCAAAACTGTCCAGATATAATGACCACAAGGATGGAAGAAGTAGAGGGATGAATAAGTAATATAGAAGATAGAATAATGGACAATAATGAAGCTGAACAAAAGAGAGAAAGAACTGTGGATCATGAGAATAGACTTAAGGAACTCAGGTACTCCATAAAACATAATAACATTCATATCATAGGAGACCCAGAAGAAGAGAGAGAAAAGGGGACAGAATGTTTATTTGAGGAAATAATTGCTGAAAACTTCCCTAATCTGGGGAAGGAAACAGACATCCAAATCTAGGAGGCACAGACAACTCCCATAAAAATCAGCAAAAGCAGGCCAACACCAAGGCATATTGTAGTTAAATTTGCAAAATATGGTGATAAAGAAAAAAATTCTAAAAGCAGCAAGACAAAAGACGTCCCTAACTTACAAAGGAAGAACCATAAGGGAGCTGCAGATCTCTTCACAGAAATTTGGCAAGCCAGAAGAGAGTGGCATGATATATTCCACATGCTAAATGGGAAAAATCTGCACCCAAGATACTCCATCCATCAAGGCTACCATTTAGAATAGAAGGAGAGAGAAAGATTTTGCCAGACAAACAGAAACTAAAGACAGTCATGACCACTAAACCAGCCCTGCAAGAAATATTAAAGGGGACTCTTTGACTCAGAAAGGAAGACTAGAAGTGGCAAAGACTAGAAAAGAACAGAGAAAATCTTCAGAAATAATGACAAAACAAGTAATAAAATGTCACTAAATACTATATCTATCAATAATTACTCAGAACGAAATGGACTAAACACCCCAATCAAAAGACATAGGATGTCAGAATGGATAAAAGAAAAAAACAAAAAACACCCATCTATATGCTGTCTATAAGAGTCTCATTTTATACCTAAAGACACCTGCAGATTGAAAGTAAGGGGTTGGAGAAAAATTTATCATGCAAAAGAAAGTCAAAAGAAAAGTCGGGTAGCAATATTTATATCAGACAAAATAGATTTTAAACCAAAGACTGTAACAAGAGATGAAGAAGGGCATGCTGTCAAAATAAAGGGGTCTAGCCAACAAGAAGATCTAACAATTATAAATATTTATCCCCCCATATGGGAGCACTGAAATATATAAAACAATAACAAACATAAAGGAACTCATTGATAATAATACAGTAATAAGAGACTTTAACACCCCACTTAACATCAATGGACAGATCATCTAAACAGAAAATCAACAAAGCAACAATGGTTTTGAATGAAACACTGCACCAGATGGACTTAACAGATATATTCAGAGCATTTCCTCCTAAAGCAGCAGAATACACATTCTTTTCAAGTGCACATGGAACAGACTCCAGAGTAGATCACACACTAGGTCACAAATCAGGCCCCAACAAGTACAAAAAGATTGAGATCATGTCATGCATAGATTCTGACCACAATGTTATGAAACTTGAAGTCAACCACAAGAAAAATTTGGAAAGACCACAAACACACGGAGGTTAAAGAACATGCTACTAACAGGGCACCTGGGTGGTTCAGTCAGTTAACCATCTTCTCCAGCTCAGGTCATGATCCCAGGGTCCTGGGATTGAGCCCCACATCAGCTCCCTGCTCAGTGGGGAGTCTGCTTCTCCCTCTCCCTCTGCCCTTCCATGTGCTTATGCTCTCTTTCTCTCTCTCAAATAAATAAATAAATAAATAAATAAATAAATAAAATGTTTTTTTAAAAAAAAAGAAAGAACAAGCTACTAAAGAATGAATGGGTAAACTAAGAAATCAAAGAAGAAATAAAAAAATTTAAGGAAACAAATGAAAATGAAAATGAAAATACAGCAGTCCAAAACCTTTGAGATGCAGCAAAAGTGATCATAAGAGGGAAGTATACAGCAATACAGGCCTACTTAAAGAAATAAGAAAAGTCTCAAATGAACAATCTAACCTTATACTTAAAGGACCTAGAGGAAGAATACCAAGTGAAGCATAAAGACTCAGAAGGAAGGAAATAATAATAATAGAGCAGAAATAAATGATATAGAAATTTAAAAAACAATAGAAGATCAATGAAAGTTGGAGCTGGTTCTTTGAAAAAATTTACAAAATTGATAAACCCCTAGCCAGACTTATCAAAAAGAAAAGAGAAAAGGAGGTGCTTGGGTGGCTCAGTCAGTGGAGCATCTGACTGGCTCAGGTCACGATCTCAGGGTCCTGGATTCAAGCACCATGTCAGGTTCCAAGCACACCAGGGAGTCTGTCTGTCCCTCTCCCTCACCTCCCCCTGCTCATGTTCTCTCTCTCTCTCTGAAATGAATAAAATCTTAAAAAAAAAAAAAAAAGGAAAAGAAAAGAAAAGAGGAAGGACCCAAATAAATAAAATCACAATTGAGAGAGGAGAAATAACAACCAACACCACAGAAACACAAACACTTATAATATAAAAAATTATATGCCAACAGATCAGGCAATCTGGAAGAAATGGATAAATTCCTAGAAATATATAAGCTACCAGAACTGAAACAGTAAAAAATAGAAAACTTGAACAGACAGATAACCAGCAAAGAAATTGTATCAGTAAGCAAAAATCTCCCAACAAACACAACTCCAGGGCCAGATGGCTTCTAGGGGAATTCTACCAAACATTTAAGAGTTAATACCTATTCTCAAACTTCTACAAAAAATAGAAATGGAAGGAAAACTTCCAAACTCATTCTACAAGGCTAGCATTCCTGATTCCAAAACCAGACAAAGTCTCCACTAAAAAAGAGAAATACAGGCCAATATTCCTGATGACCAAGGATGCAAAAATTCTCAACAAAAAACTAGCAAATCAAATCCAATAGTACATTAAAAGAATCATTCACCATGATAAAAGTGGGATTTATTCCTGGGCTGCATGGGCGTTTCAATATTTGCAAATCAATCAATGTGATACACCACATTAATAGAAAAAAGGATAAATCTATACAATCCTCTCAATAGATGCAAAAAAAAAACCATTTGACAAAGTACAACATCTATTCATGATTAAAAAAAAAAAAACCCTCAACAAAGTAGGGAGAGAGGGAACATACCTCAACATCATTATGGCCATATATGAAAAACCCACAGCTAATATCATCCTCAGTGGGGAAAAACTGAGAGCTTTGCTTCTATGGTCAGGAACAAGACAGGGATGTCCATTCTCACCACCGTTATTTAACATAGTACTGGAAGTCCTAGCCTCAGCAATCAGACAACAAAAAGAAATAAAAGGCATCCGAATAAGCAAGGAGGAAGTCAAACTTTCACTATTTGCTGATGACATGATACTGTATATGGAAAATCCGAAAGACTCCACCAAAAAATTGCTAGAATTGATACACAAATTTAGCAAAGTCTCAGGATACAAAATCAACATACAGAAATCTGTTGCATTTCTATATTTCTGTAATAAAATAGTAGAAAGAGAAATCAAGGAATTGATCCCATTTACAATTGCACCAAAACCCATAAGATACCTAGGAATAAACCTACACAAGAGGTGAAAGATCTGTATTATGAAAACTATAGAAAACTGATGAAAGAAATGAAGATGACACAAGGAAATGGAAAAACATTCTATGCTCATAGATTGGAAGAACAAATATTTTTAAAATGTCTATACTATCCAAAGCAATCTACACATTATGCAGTCCCTATCAAAATATCACCAGCATTTTTCACAAAGTTAGAACAAACAATCCTAAAATTTGTATGGAACCAGAGAAGACCGCAAATAGCCAAAACAATCTTGAAAAGGAAAAGCAAAGCTGGAGGCATCACAATTCTAGACTTCAACTTATACTGCAAAGCTGTAGTCATCAAGACAGTATGGTGCTGGCATAAAAACACACGCATAGATCAATGGAAAAGAATAGAAAACTCAGAGGTGCCTGGGTGACTCAGCCAGTTGAGTGTCTGCCTTTGGCTCAGGTCATGATTCCTGGGTCCTGGGATTGAGCACTGTGTCAGGCTCCTGCTTGACAGGGAGCCTGCTTCTCCCTCTCCCTCTCCCTGCAGCTCCCCCTGCTGTGTGCATGCGCGCACTCTGTCTCTCTCACAAATAAATAAATAAAATCCTTAAAGATAGGAAAAAGAAAAAGAAAATCCAGAAATGGATCTGCAACTATGTGGTCAATTAATCTTCAACAAAGCAGGAAAGAATATCCAATGGAAAAAAGACAGTCAGTTCAACAAATGGGAAAACTGGACAGCAACAATGCAGAAGACTGAAACTGGACCACTTTCTTATACCACACACTAAAATAAATTCAAAATGGATGAAAGACCTAAATATGAGACAGGAAACCATCAAAATCTTAGGTGAGAACACAGGCAGTAATCTCTTTGACATCGGCCATAGCACCTTCTCACTAGATATGTCTACTGAGACAAGGAAAGCAAAAGTAAAAATGAACTATTGGGACTTCATCAAGATAAAAAGCTTCTGTACAGCAAAGGAAATAATCAACAAAACTAAAAGGCAACCTACAGAATGGGAGAAGATATTTACAAATGACATATATGAAAAGAGTTAGTATCCAAAATATATAAAGAACGGATCAAAGTTAACAAATAATCCAGTTAAAAAATGGACAGAAGACATGAATAGACATTTTTCCAAGAAGACATACAGATGGCCAACAAACATATGAAAAAATTGCTCAACATATCATCAGGGAAATACAAATCAAAACTACATGAGATATCACCTCACACAGTCAGAATGGCTAAAATTAACAACACAGGAAATAACAGATGTTGGTGAGGATGCAGAGAAAGGGGAATCCTCTTACACTGTTAGTGAGAGTGCAACTGGTGCAGCCGCTCTGGAAAACAGTATGGAGGTTCCTCAAAAAGTTGTGAATGGAACTACTCCATGATCCAGCAAGCATTACTGGGTGTTTGCCCAAAGAATATAAAAATACTGGGGCTCTTGGGTGGCTCAGTCAGTTAAGAAGCCAACTCTTATTTCTGCTCAGGTCACAATCTCAGGGTTGTGAGATGAAGCCCCACATCAGACTCAGCACTGGCCGTGGAGTCTGCTTAAGGTTCTCTCTCTCCTTCCCCCCTGCCCCTCCCCCATCTCTCTCCTTTCATTAAAAAAAAAGAAAAAGAAAAAAAAACAAAAATACTAATTCGGGGCGCCTGGGTGGCTCAGTCGTTAAGCATCTGCCTTCGGCTCAGGGCGTGATCCCGGCGTTCTGGGATTGAGCCCCACATCAGGCTCCTCCTCTGGGAGCCTGCTTCTTCCTCTCCCACTCCCCCTGCTTGGGTTCCCTCTCTCGCTGGCTGTCTCTCTCTCCGTCAAATAAATAAATAAAATCTTTAAAAAAAATACTAATTCAAAAGGATGCATGCACCCCAATGTTTATAGCAACATTATCTACCATAGCCAAATTATGGAAACAGCCCAAATATCCATCGACTGATGAATGAATAAAGAAGAGGTGGTGTATATATATATATATATATATATATATATATATACACACACACATATATACACACACACACACACACACATATATATATATAACGGAATATTACTCAGCCATAAAAAATGAAATCTTGTCATTTGCAATGACATGGCTAGAGCTAGAGGGTATTGTGCTAAGCAAAATAACTCAGTCAGAGAAAGACAAATACCATATGATTTTACTCATCTGTAGAATTTAAGAAACAAAAGAGATGAACAGAGGGTGATGGGTGGGGTAGAGAGGCAAACCGGGAAACAGACTCTTAACTCTAGAGAACAGACTGAGGGTTACTGGAGGGGATGTGGGGGGGGATGGGTTAAATAGATGATGGATATTAAGGAGGGCAGGTGTTGGGGTGAGCACTGGGTATTGTATATAAGTGATGAATCACTTCTACACCTGAAACTGCTATTACACTGTATATTAACTAGCTGGATTTAAATAAAAACTTGAAGAAGGATAAAAAGAAAAAAGAAAGTTCTATTTTGGGATAGAGATGTGTCAGGCATTGGAGAGATAGGGTGCTTTGCTCATTATTGTAAAATGTCTTCTTGTCTGTCTTTCAGTAATAAATACGTTGTAATATCATTTTTACTAAACATCTACTTATGTGCACAATTTTTAAAAAGCTATTTAATGCCCAAATTGATACATACAGGAGTGGTAAAAAATTATTATAAAAATAACATATGGTTAACATGTAAATGTTTGGTATGGTTGCACTAGAAGGCATAACGAATAGTGAGATGCTTGGGCCTGTATGTGGAAAAATGAGAAACTGATGGATACAAATGCATATAGAAACAGTTATGATATTTTCTGGAGAACACTTTTCCTCTACCTTTCAGAGTTTCTTCTGGCTGGCCTAAGAATTAAATCGACATGAGACAGATTCACAGGGGAAAATCAAATTTAATTTTGCACGTGAGAACTCTACATACATGAGAGGTTCAAAGACAAAGAGGTAAAATGAGGCGTCTATGACATTCTGAGCTAGGGAAGGGGGGATAGGGGCCTGGGGCTTCAAAGGGGGAGGGCAATTCACAGGCATTAAGAAGAGCAGATGTTTGGGGAGGAGTCCAAGATGTCAGAGGAGCAGGAGGCTTAAATTTCGTCTGGTCCCAGGAATGCAGCTAGATAGCTATCAGACCATTCTGAACACCTACAAACTCAACTGGAGAATGAAGAAAAGAATAGCAGCAACTCTAAGAACAGAATAGCCATCACTTTCTGCAAGGAACCCAGTTTAAAACAGGAGTTGAGCTCCAGCTCGGCGTTCCAAGATGGCGGAGGAGCAGGAGACCTAAAGTTCATCTGGTCCCAGGAATTCAGCGAGAGAGCTACCAAACCATTCCGAATACCTATGAATGCAACTGGAGAATGAAGAAAAGAGTAGCAGAAACTCTATGAACAGAAAGGCAGCCACTTTCTGCAAGGAGGAGAAAAGATGGAGGAGGAGTAGGCGACCCTTTCTCAGCTGGTCCGTGTCGAGCTGGATATCTACCAGACCATTCTGAACACCCACAGAATCAGCCTGAGACGCAGGAAGATACATCTGGATCTCTACAAATGAACATCTCCAGTGCTGAGTATTGAGGTATGAAGCGGGGAGCTGTGAATCCGAGCACAGATATAGGAAGATAAAGGGAAGGGGGAGGGAGCCTCTGCGCTCAGGTGCTGGGAAGCGATAACCCCTTGTGCTGGGGAGCAGGCTGGACTCTCAGACCAGCACCCACAAGAGAGCGGACTGAGTCAGTGAGCCTGGGAACGCCCGCGTCCAAACTGAAAACAGGAGCTCCCGACTGCACACTCGAACTAGAGTGAAACCGAGAGCTCAGGAGTGCAAAGCACGACCAGACTGAAAACTGGTGCTCCAGAGCACAGGCGAACCACACTGAAACAGGGAGCTCGGGAGCGCGCTTGGGCGGCTGGCGGCTGGCGGGGTTAGAAACACAAAGGACAGAGATGAGCCGGCCCTGGAAGTGAGGGCTGGGATGCTGGGTGTGGGGCGCACAGCCCGGGACGCTGCAGGGTTGAGCAGCACAAACAGAAACAGAGTTAAAGTGGCCAGAACATCAGTAGAGAACGGGCCGCAATCCCTCCGTTCTGAGACAGAGGCTGAATTTCGGCCGCTGCTGCTCTGGCTCTCAGAAGAGGCACAGCAGACTGCCAGGGAAAGCCGCCAGGAACAAAAGCCCGGAAATACCGGCTCACAGGGTGCCCATCCCATCCCCCCTCGCAGGGGACACGGAGACTCTACCCAAACAGGGTTTCCTGAGTATCGGCGTGGCAGGCCCCTCCCCCAGAAGGCAGGCTGAAAAATCAAGAAGCCCACAACCTGGAGCGCGTGAGTGGCGCAGTCTTAAGTGCCTGTCTTCGGATTAGGGCGTGATCACAGCGTTCCGTAAAGGAGTCCCTCATCGGGTTTCTCCGCTGGGAGCCTGCTTCTTCCTCTCCCACCCTCCTGCTTGGGTTCCCTTTCTTGCTGACTGTCTGTCTCTCTCTCTCAAATAAATAAATAAATAGAATCTTTAAGGAAGAAGCCCACATCCCTAAGATCTCTATAAAACAAGGGCGCACGGCCTGGGTCCCAGTCA